>NW_008606224.1:7762-34096 GCF_000691845.1 Merops nubicus | reverse complement strand
AAAGGATTCCAGGATTCTATGATTCTATGTCACACATGGAGGCTGTAATCTTGTTAAGCCACCCCATCTACACCACCTTCTTGTGGCCTAATCTCCACTTGCTCAGCCTGCTTCCAGGACTCATGTCACATGTCACAGGTAGGTGGGAGAGTTTAGAAAGAAGACCAAATACCCGTGTTTGGGAAAGAGAAAGAATGAATGACAGCACAATGGGAAAGGGATTACTTTCAAAGGTATCGAATTAATGCTCCAAAGGAAATTAAAAGTCTGGGCATTTGAAGTGCTTGCTTGGACAGTCTGCTTCAACCTGTGGCACATCAAAGTGGTTTCTCCAAAGGGAGCCCTAGACATACAGTTATCTTGTGATGCAGACATTTGGCACATTTTCCTAAATATGCTGAAAGATCTAACAATGCTAATGTGAAATCTAGTTTGCTAAAATGTCTGAGAAGTGATGAGAAAAGAAAGCACTTAAAGTGGTTTCTTAGTTATTAGCCATGGTTCATCACCTTTGAGATTTAAAATGCCTGCTCTTTTAGGACTTTTTGTAACCTGGATCAAAGTTAAGCCATTCAGCAATCTTCTGTTATTGCTTTATGGCTTCTCGATTGACAGATTTGATTATCCATAGGTCTGAACCATGCAGGAAAGACTGTTTTAAAGTGGTATGTCTTTTGGTTTGCACTGGGATAATGGGTTTTCTAAGAAAATATTTTTTTTTCTTTAATTCCTTTTTTCTTAAGCTCATCTAGATTCTGGGAATAAGAGTGTTCTTACACTGCCAGAGTATTTCTTAACAAAAATATATGGATTCACTCTTGTGCTCTAATCCTGCAGCAGCTTACAAAGATTTAGCTTCATGTCCTTAGCCTAGTACACTTCAACTTGATGGCAACATTAAACAGCTATGTAGAACTTTGCAGGACTTGAGACTGCATTTTATAAGTTGAGGACTTAAGGCAAGTGTTGCTATGAGATCGTAGAAAAGTATGAGTTCTGCAGTTGGCCCATGATCTTCTAGCCAAGGAAAATGTCAGCAAATTGTGACAATTTCACCGACAGTTATCAACCTTTTCCTCTGGCAAGATATCATAAAAATCCATAGTCTAATATTCAAGCTTCCCCTAAGTCGACCAGTCAAGCAACAATCTCTATTGCATCCAGTGTGAGTGAGAAATCATACCCCTCCTTGAATGAGAAACCATAGATGCTAAACACTTGAAGCAAACTATTTCCAAGCCTTTATCAGGCTAAAACCTATATGCTGAGTACACATGGCATTCACCCAGAGGAGAATAAAACAACCTCTAAAACCTGGACTGAGTTACAAATTTTTTAAAGAGCAAGAAACAGGGACAGCTTGCAGAAGAAAAAGTTAAGGCAGCTCTTCTGCCAGATCCCTGGAATAGGTGACTCTAAATTACAGAAGAAATATGCACAGGATTTTGTCCTCAAAATAAATATGATGGTTGTATCACACTCCTGTAATGGGACTCTCGCTAGGCAAGAAGGTGAACTAGTGAGGTGCTTGAGTGAGTGAAGGAGGAAAAATGGGGGTAGAAGGACAAGACTGTCAGACAGAAATTGCCTATTTCCATCAGAGATGTGAGGAATCAGGTCTGGCAAAGCAAAGGATCTGAGTAAACAAACCTCAGTAAGAAGAGAATACTAGATACCTATTTGGCTTTCCAGGGACCTTCATAGCTCCTTCACTGTTTTTTTTCCCTTCTCTGCCTTTCCCACCAAGCCATACTCACACTGAACCACAAGCTGTTTCACACATTGTTTGCCCTCTCCCTATAAAAGAGCCACAACCAACATAAATATCGCACAAGAGAGGCAGAGGATTTAATTCACCTCTGTGAAGAATTTATATCTAAAGCCTAAGTGCAAAGAGATTAACTCTGAGGTCTGTCAAGATATTGCTGCTGTTCGTTGTGCTACACCAAGCAAGAGCACTGTTGTTAATCTTTGTCACAGGAGGGATATATTATAGTTTATAACTATGAGCAAGTCTCACGTGCTTTCTAAAAGGAGAAAAGCCAAAAAACAGCAGAGGAGAACAGAAAGATGGGATAGCAAAAAGAATAAACCAAATGAAAGGAAAGAAACACACAGCTAAGAGCCATCTTATCCTGCTATATCTGTCCTCCCCTTCTAGACACCCCTATGGAGCTATTTAAGTAAGGTTGGCTATTTATTATATTGTAAGCTCTGCTGCTTGATTTATTGGGCCTTGGTTGCCTCAAGGAGTGAGAAAATCTCTCTCCCTTCTCAGCACAGAAGAGAAGAAAGTTTTATTACCATCTCCGTGGTGCACCCTGGCCCTTTCTGAGAGATGCTATTTCTGGCACAGGCTGATTGAAAAGTGCTGCCATTCCCCACATGGCTGCTGGGTTGACACTTTTTGACGTTTCTAAACAACTCGTGCTCTTCCTGCCAACTCTCTCTTGCTTGCTAAACCTTTTTAATCCTGAAGAATGCAAACTAATCTACTGAGAGAAGAGAAAGAAGCTGGTCCTGGGAAGCAGAGCTGGAAATGTCAGAGTAGTAGAAATGATAAATATACCTGCTAGGAAGAGAGAGACAATACAGGAGGGGGTTGGTAAGAGATGTCACTAGCTCTGTAGCCTGTTAATGTTATCTACTGTAAAGAAACACATAGTATATTATTTAGAAGAACTGTGTAATATCTTCTTAAAAAAACAATGGTTTGGGGGCAAGCACAAAGAGAGCTTAATCAAGTGGATTAAAGCAACGGTCCCTGAGGGAGATTTAAACTACTTAGACCTAAGTATGGCTAATAAAAGTTTGCATTTCAAAAGAGTTTCCAAAAGCCATTATTATTATTATTATTATTATTCTATCATGCCTGATCTTCTGAATGGTAAAGTCAAAGAGCTGATCATGTGCTAACCTGATTGTTTTATTTTCCACAGAGTGCTCTGTGTATTCAGAGATCATAACTGCCCCAAAACACCCTCTCTTCCTCCTCCTCACTTTCTGCTCTACACAGTTATGTTTCGGCTGGCCTCTGCATTCCAGAAAGAAAGAGACAACGTTTCTCTTTGTAACTATAAGCTCATAAAACTATAGACTCCAGATTTTGAACCAAGTCTCCTGTCATACTACTGTATTTTCTTTCATCCATGATGTTGCATTTAAAAGAAACGTCCTCTGTCATTTCCTTGTAGTCACAGCTTTTTGCAGAAACAAGCCTCCCCTTCAGCCAGGTAACCAGATGTCTAAAGACAAGGCTTTCCATCTAGGCTGCAGGCAGCAAAATGCAAATGGGATTTACCATCAAGCACTCACTGCTCCAAGTGGGAAACTCAGACTGGAAAAACTGAGCTGTAATATCCAATTGGGACAGCAGTTCTGAGTGTTTCTAAGTCACACCTTCCCAGGTGCCTGGTGATCTTAATCCATTACTTTAATACACTGGAGGCAGCAAACATTTCCCACTGTCTGTGCCTGGCTGGAGCTGGCTGCTCAGCACCCTTCCACTCTGACCATCCCTATCCTCCACCCCAGCAAGGCTCCTCCCCAGCACACAGCCTGTCTGCCCACCTCAACTTCTGTCTCTTGATGCCATTCCACCATATCTCCTGAAAAAAAATTACAGCTCATCCCCAAAGCCTCAGTTATACAGGCAAGACTGTCAGAAATTGAGAGCTGAGGTTTTAAAAACTTCACTCTAAGGACTCACAGAAGGTGTGCAGCATCCAGAAAACCTTTGAATTACATTTCAGTGTAATTGGGGCAATGTTAAGATTGCCTAAATACCACCTAATTTTCTTTGCTGTTTCAAGACACCAGAGGGACCTGACTGGTAAAAGCCATAAATTCAAGGATAGGAGCAGAAATTAGGCTGTTCAATTCTATCTGTAAAGCAGAGTATTTGAAGACCAGACAGTCTGGCACTATTTTTTTCTTCATATTAGACATTGACATTTCAACATAGTTATCTTCAAAAACAACTTAGGAAATGCATCCCCAAGAAAATAAAACTGCTTCTTTTTAGTGCAAGATTCACCACTTCATGGACAATATACTAGGAAAGAGCAAAACTCAGCCCTCACTCAGTTTCTTTGTTCCTACTAAAGGGCAGGACTGAGAAGAATTATAAAGACATCAACAATGGCAATCTATAGAGCAAATAGCTCACATGGAGTTTATGTGTATTTTCTTTGACATTTGACAGCATATATTCCAGTCCAACACAGAGGCTCCCTGCTGTGAAGTATCTATCTGCTTGCGAGAAAAACTTCTAGAAGAAACTGAAGAGAAAAACATTAAGGAGCAAGAAACTAATTACAAGCTACATGCAACTGTGTCCATCAAAATCACAGAATGTTAGGGGTGTTGTGTGGCAGATTACTTCTGATGCAAAATATAGTAAACAGCAACTGAAAACTTCTGTACAAATTGGAATTAAGCCCAAAGCCCTAACTTCAGTGTTCTTCCATTTTATACACCCCAAACTGCATCTGGGGTATCTATCTGCTGCTTTGCGTGGTGCAGGACTGTATGCACAGGTGGTCATCTGGCCTGGAAGGAGTTTGACACTGGGGCAGAAGCATCATTTGAGTGTATTAGCAGTGCTGCCTTGTGCTGCAAGTGTCAGTGATGTAGCTGCATTAAGCTGAAACTCACTGGATTCGTTAAAAACTCAAAATATATCGTATAAAACAGGGCTCTGCATTGCCTGCCTGTAAGATTACTAAACACTACAAAATTGTACCAGTCATCAAAGGTTAACTGAATAAGAACAGCACAGAGAAGGAAGCAAGACAGATGAAAAACAATTAAAGAACAAGAATACGTTCAAGGAACTTAGCCTGTTCCACAGGGTTTGCAAAACCCCCTCTTTTGCAAAGCATCCAACAAACACCCATCCTATTTATATGTTCCAACAGTGGGACTTGACACACTCAGCAAGTTTGTGGACAGCACCAGACTGTGTGGTGTGGTTGACATGCTGGAGGGAAGGGATGTCATCCAGAGGGAGATTGACAGGCTTGAGAGGTGGGCCCATGCCAACCTCATGAAGTTCAACAAGGCCAAGTGCAAGGTCCTGCATCCGGGACAGGGCAAGCCCAAGCACAAATACAGGCTGGGCAGAGTATGGATAGAAAGCAGTCCTGAGTAGACAGACTTGGGGGTGTTGGTTGATGAAAAGCTCAACATGAGCCAACAGTGTGAGAGTGCAACCCGGGAAACCAACAATAGCCTGGGCTGCATCAAAGGAAGTGTAGCCAGCAGGCTGAGACGATTCTCCCCCTGTACTCCACTCTCATCAGACCTCACCTGAGGTACTGCATCCAGCTCCGGAGCCCCCAGCACAAGGAGGACATGGTCCTGTTGGAGCAGGTCCAGAGGAGGACCTCAAAGATGATCAGAGGGCTGGAACACCTCTCCTACAAGGACAGGCTGAGAGAGCTGGGATTGTTCAGACTGGAGAAGAGAAGGTTCTTGCGAGACCTTATTGCAGCCTTCCAGTATCTGCAGGGGGCCTACAAGAAAGCTGGGGAGGGGCTTTGTACAAGGGCTTATAGTGATAGGACGAGAGATAGTGGCTTCAAACTTGAGGGTAGATTTAGATGTGAAATTAGAAAGAAGTTCTTCACTATGAGGGTAGTGAGAACAGGTTGCCCAAAGAAGTTGTGCATGGTCCATCATTGGAGTGTGTTCAATACCAGGTTGGATGAGGCTTTGAGCAACCTGGTCTAGCAGCATGAGGGTTGAAATTAGATAATCTTTAGGGTCCCTCTGAACCCAAACCATTCTATAATTCTATGACTTGGATGGTCTTTCAGTGTCAAGTTGCCTTTCAGTACACCAATGAATTCTACCCATGCACTCAAAAACAGAATCTGCTGAGAACTAGCTTAAACCTCCAAGGGCTGAAAGAAGCATGCACGGTTTCACTGGAGACACAGCAGTGAACACAGGAACTAAACTTGGAGCCTTACAGCATGGGGCTCAGTTTTCAGCTCTGTCACTGACATGCAACATTACTCAAGGGACATCCTCCCTTCTTTTCCATCCTTCCTGATTTAGGACTATCTGCTCTTCAAAGAAAGATTGTCTCCTCCCATGTCTAGCAGAGTGCAGCTAGATATGAAGGGACTGGTGTGATATTAATAACAACAATGGAGGCACATACCATCACTCTGTGAGGCAATCTCCAAATCTCCTGAGGTTAGGACTTCTCCTCCTTCAAACAGGCAGTATACTCCTAATCTGGATCCTATTGCTGTGAAACACCCATTTCCTTTAGGAAAAAGAAAATACACTTTCAGTAGATCTAGAGCTATCAGACTGTTATTCAGAGGAAGCAGGTGTGTTACACAATGTCTTGAGAGAACTACTTCCAGCAGAGCTTTACCAGAGGTGTCCCTAAGCAAGAGACAGGAAAAAAAGGTAACCCTTTAAAAGGGCATCCTGGTGGTCAGCAACCATTTGACTTTTGGGGATATTTGGGTCCCACAGCCCAAATCCCTCTACTTATTCTTCCCAGAGAGAGAACTCGGAACTGTAGAAGACTACTTGCATTATAAAAAGTAGGGGTAAAAGCCTGGTTTTAATCCTTGCCAAAGTCAGTGGTGAAACTGCCTTTAACTTCTCAAAGGCATCTCTAAGTTGATAATAAAAAATGTCTAGGTCAGTGTAATGGACACAATTGCTTGTGTTAATACATATAGTACTTTGTTATTATTACATAGTAGTGAGTTATTCCTCACTGTTACCCTTCTCTCCTAAAGATCACAGGGTATGCAGTTTGGAGACACAATTTCCATTTCTAATGTCATGTTATTGCCATGCTGGGTTCATTTTGGCTCTGAATTTAGAAAACTGGAATTCTTATCTCTCTGACCATACACCTGGTGTGACTTGAGACAGATTCCAGCATCCTTAATAATTTTTTTATGCTACATATATAGAAAAAGTGCAGGACTGAGTTTCTCAGCTCATCTGTCGTCTTTTGTCCAGACTAATATACTGAAGTCACAACCACCACAGCCTTCTTAACTTCGGATAGTGCAGATTAGGTGGCCTAGAAAATCCATCTCAGTTCACATCACTGTGACAAGAGAAATTTAGACTCAGAGAAGTAGTTCACTGCATATCCATGGTAAGAGTCACACCTCATAAGGATTAAGACATTTAATATTCTTTACCTATTAATTCCTTCTATTTATTCTTTACTCACTGAGCTTTACAAGTCCCTTCTCTCTTATTAATCACTATTAATTAGCCTTGAAGGAGATGTTCCTTTAATTTCACCTTTATTTCCATTGTAAGCATCCCTTGTACAACAGCAGCCTCTTATTTTCTCATGCCTGGTACACATACATTGGAAAATGGGTTTATCTACAGAGTCACACAGACTATCACAATTTATAACAGTGTGTTTAATTCTTTGGAACCAAACTAAGCACTAACTGCCTTGAGCTGTTTGGTGGGAAATTAGATTTGTGCTAAACAGCTTAATGCTCTGGGGAGCACAGAATAAACTAGATGTGGCAATTTTATGAGTTTCAGAACTTCAGAATGGCTATATTTTTATCACTATCTCCAAGCTTGGAAGTCATTATCTGAGATTTTTTTTCTACGTATCATTGTCCCAAAATGGATTTAAATAAATAAATGAGGAGTTACAAAACATCTCTAATTTAAAACACTTAAAATACGGAATGAAAGACAGACTATTTGGGAACAGTTTGATTTAAATCTTACCTTTTAGATAAAATCTGCATCAATAAATGTGGTGTGCTTTCAGATGGGTGAACCAATGAAAACTAAATTGAAAAGATGGAAATACACCTCTAACTTACTCCTTTTTCAAACTGCAGCAGAAGGACAAATCTCTTAAATCCATTCTTTCCTGACACTACCCAGGTCATATCAGAGAAGGAGAAAGAGGCAAACAAAAGAAGCTAAGATTATTTATGTTCAGCCATTTAAATGGGTATTCTAGCTGACACCACACTGCTCCTGAATAACAGCCACTCTTGTGTGGACAACAGCTCCTTATTTAAATTTCAAAATGCTGTTCATATAATATGATGTTGCAACTTAATCAGCTATTTCAGCAAGACTTGATATTAGCAAATCTTTTATTGCATCATGAAATTCCATCCCAGCTATGAAATTTCATAAAATACATTTATCGTGGCAAAAATCTATATTTACAATAGGAAATAGAAATTATTAATGAGATGGTGAAACTTCTGGAGGAGTAATTATGTGCCCAAAAGGATTGTCAGCCAGTGCTGTCAAGGCAGGTCTCTGTGAGCAATACCCATACTGCAAATTTTGTGTTAAATTCACAGCAGATTCTGCCTCTTAGCCTTCTCGGAATTGATAATTTTCTTGTCCTTAGCAATGCTGTGGAAAGATAAAATACATAGTAGAGGAATCTGGATTTGCAAACTAACTCAGCATGGCTGCTGATTTATGAAAATATAGGAAGCTATTTTCGTGTTGAAGTAGCAGAGTTTGAGTATTGCTGTATTGCTTTAGTCTGATGCACAAACAAGTCAAGCTTGACCCATCTGTCCAGTTGCTGTTGCCAGATAGTGGCCTTCAAAGGGTTCACAAAAATAAAAAAAGAAAAAAAAAGAAAAGAAAAAAAAAGGGGGGGGGGATTACTTCAAAAATATCTTCAAATTTAACTTCCTTTTTTTTTTTTTTTTTGGTGGAATTATCCAAAAAAAAAATGGTTAGGAGTTTTTTAAAGATATACCAAGGAGTAAGGTAAAAAATATTTGCAAAGGCTTCACAAAGTCCTCATAGGACTTCCTACGTTTTAGAGCCATTGCCAATGAACATGTTTTCAAATAACTGGAGCTTTTAATAGGATTAGCTGTAATTTGGATTCATGTCATAAAGCAGAATTAGACTCGAGCCTGCTGTGACAGGGAATGAAGAACTGGGACATAAAGGCACAAGTAAGAATAAGCTGGGAGTATTTAATATCTCATAGTTAAATGAATAGATCTGGAAATCCATATAAACATGAAATCTAAACAGTGATGAGGAAAAAACTTGTCCTGATGTGGTTTCAAAAAAAGTATATACACTGCATAAAAATCTGAGTCTCTACAACCTGGACTTTTTACTCAGTGCCTTTCTTGGGATGAGATTTGAAGAGCCAGATGCTGTCCTCATACAGGGTGACTAATTATGGAGGCTAATATACTAAAGCCTTAATAAGGGCTATTGGCAAGTAATTACCTCCATTAGTATTTCTATACTTATAGCATTGTAAATTGTTGTTAAATTATGCCCTTTCCTGTCAAATGCATATCTGCTAGGACAGTGGTTTTCATAAAGCAAATTTTAAATTTTGGGCAAGGCAGACACAGTATATTGAAAGGTAAAAACATTAAATGAAACCAAGAACAGTACCTGTACTGTGTACGTAGATTGAGATCTTCAACCCATCCAAGTTGTTGAGCAGCCAGGAGTTAAATCAGATTAAATGGATTTCATTCTGCTGTGTATAATGGAAGTAATTTCTTCCCTGCAACCAGTAAGTCTCCAAAGGTTTTCATTAACTTCTTTTTACTGCTGATAGAAGCCTAGAAGAAGGAGGCTTGTCCAGCTGATGATAAAAACAGTTGGGCTGTCTTTCTGTTTGCTTATTAGCAGTAGTACTTTTATTGCTCCTGTTGTTGCAGTTATTTTAAGCATATGATTATTGTTAGTATGTTTATTAATATGCAATACCAGGCAATGAATTCAAAATATACATCACAATATTTGGATAAAATTAAATAATCATATTACTAAAACATGATTAGGAAGGGAAACAATTAAAAAAGAATAAAATCTACCAGAAAAAAACCACAATGTTTATCAAAATAGCTTGAATTTCAGTCTTTGGAAGGGCAGGTGGGAAGAACAAACTCTAACTGCAGCCACCACCCCCAATATGAATCATTCCTGTTTGAATTCTTATGCCCTTTCTCTGGTTTCAGTACTTGGGTGAATCTCTCTCTGACATCAGTAATACTACTCATTAAGCAGCATATAACCCAGTTAAAAAGATCAGGGAAGACCAATATATATTAACAGAGGAAAAAAAGAAAGACCATACCAAAAAAAAAAAAAAACCACAACCACATCAATCATTGTTAAGTCTTCATTTGGGCTGTTTTAGTGACATTATGAAAGTCTGTAGAGCTGGATAATAGCAAATACTAATCATTTCTAATAACAGGAATAATTTTTCATTTTGGAGATTTTTTGTTTTTTAAAATCTCTGTGCATATTTAACTCTAAATAGTTTTTTAAATAATAAACTTGTAGTGTAGAAAACGTTTTCTATGTCTTTTTAACTCAAGCTTGATTTTACAGATACCTTTGGATTAGATTTCACTGTTTCCATGGTAGTTCAGTAAATCCACCTTTCTAACTAAAAGTTGGGATAAAAGGCCTTTGCCTTGGGGCTTTTCAACATGAAGCAGACTAAGATGACCACCTTTCTGCCTGATGTTTCTCTGACCCTAGATCAGTGCAACGGTACATGGCAGTTCCCTCTAAGGAGAAGAATTGGAGAAAGCAGCACTGGCCACCTGTCACAAAAGTTTCACTCGGGTATTACTAGGATAGGTCCAATATAACAAAAAAAAAATCAGGGACAGAGATTTAAGCCGAAACATTTTCATTTTTTTCAGTCTTTCAGAAGGAATTCTCCACTCCACGTAGTTTTGCCTTTATACCATGGGAAGCATCTGGACTGCTGTGGTTTCATACCATCTGTATGTGATCACTGAAACATGCACAGAAGTCCCACAGCCCAAATGCTGTGCAGTTCTGGAGCCCTCCCAAAAGAATGAACTAATGCATGAGTTAAAGAAATGGCTGAGACTTCAGATCACTCCCCATGGTCCAGTACTGAAGACAGCAAAACACATCTAGAAGAGTTTAAATAAATGCTAGTTATGTATTCAAAAAAAAAAAAAAACAAAAAAACAACAAAAAAAAAAACACATGGAGGATATTTTCTTAATGGTGTTAACAAAGACACCTACCAGGACTCCAGTTGCCTCTAAGTGCCAATAGATTTCAGCTGGAAGAGAACAACCAAGCCACTATCCTTGTTTAAAAGTAGCATGTCCTCAGGAATAGATTTACAGGCCAAAACCTTTGATGCTGAAGACCTGACTTCTACACTACATAAATTTTAGGGGGAGTTTACATCAAGTTAACTCCAGTCTGGTCTTGTGTATTTAAAACTCATTGAAGCTCAGCTTCTGGGTGAAGCTCATGGAGAGGTTCAGTCTGCACCCTGAGGAGCTGTTCCTCAATGGAAACCCAAGCACAGCAAGGTAGGAGATTAATTTCAAAATCAGTCGGGGCAAAGCAAGCAGATCCTCATGTGGATATACCTTACTTGCCATGGCACTTCAGTAACTTCTACTTGATCACTCCTGTTACCACACGAAGATGAATGCCTTTGTGAATTCACCCCTGAATTTCAGCCTAGCCTTCCTGAATTCAAAGGCAAAACAAAATTTCAGGTATTCTCTCAGATTACTTCCCAGGTGATCATAGAATCATAAAATCATTAAGGTTGGAAAAGACTTCTTAGATCATCCAATCCAACCATCAACCCAACACTACCATGACCACTAAACAATGTCCTGAAGTACCACACCACACATTTTTTAACACCTCCAGGGGATGGTAGATTCACCACCTCCCTGGGCCGCCTTTTCCAGTGCTTCACCACTCCCTCAGTAAAGAAATTCTTCCTAACATCTAATCTAACCCTCCCCTGGCATGACTAAACTCCATTTGCTCTCATCCTATCGCTAGTCACCTGGAAATGCCAGAGTGTGCACATTTATTTTACAGACTGTGCCATAAAACATGAAGAAAACAAGGACTTCATGAACTGCCATGGGGTCAGTCCTGAAAGAAATTGTATAAACACTTGTTTTAAATAAGAGATATTTTTCAACAAAAATTACTATCTTCCTTATCAATTACACCTAATGGCTAATTTTGACCACTCAAAAATTGACACACCAAAATCTCAAGGAAAAAAAAAGAAAAAAAAAAAAGAAAAGCAATGGACATGGGGGCAACATGAAAATTGCTTTATCTGGAGAAGAGATGGGGATTTGAGTAATACTCAGAGATAACTTTTTTCCTTAATTTCCCCAGTGGCGTTTTTTCTAGAAAAGTAGGGGAGTAATTCTAATGCACTCAGAAGAAATCTGGCTGTTTTAGCAGTCCAGGCTATACGTAAAAACATGTGCAAATACCTATGGATAGACAAGAGTGCCTGGAATAAGTCATTTAAATCCTGCATATACAAGGATCCCAACTCAGGAAGCACTTTTGGG
Organism: Merops nubicus; assembly: GCF_000691845.1. Lineage (NCBI taxonomy): Eukaryota > Metazoa > Chordata > Aves > Coraciiformes > Meropidae > Merops > Merops nubicus. The sequence continues at coordinate 21,731 of NW_008606224.1, read as the reverse complement.
AACTCTCCCAGAGTCTTAAACACACTTTTAAGTTACTGGTTACTTGGATTGTGACTGCTGCAGTCAGTCTGTTCTGGAGGAAGGAATCCCTGGGGAGAAAACACCATTGTGATTAATTTCCCCATTAATCACAGCACTTCAGAATGCATGGGGCCCATCACCACAACTGACCAGGGACAAGGTCCTCCTCTGGCAGCACACCACCTACTCAGCACCTTTCAGTCTTCACTCCTCTGTCTTTAGGGAATGTTGTGTCTTCCCAAGAGTTCCCACTGGACTGGCTTCACTAAAACCAGTGCTTATTGAAACTCTCTTCAGGTTTGCTCTAGGAACTCAGTGGGGTTACCTACACACCTTCAGTGGAAGAAATCTGGCTTTAACAATTTTTTCCTCTCTCCTTCATTTATCATTCAGAATCCCTGGCTCCTTATAAGCAAAGGAGGGGTGTGTTTAATTATTAATCTTTTCATGTATGTCAAAACACATTTTGGAAACTGGCCAAAACCATATATAAATTTCTGTAATTTTAAAGGATAACAGCAGCAAACTACTAAACACGGTGCTGGAGCAATGTGCTTCTCACATATTTCTTCCTCAAGATCCTGATTTAAACTCAAGTTTATCAATAAAAAAGCACTACAAAAACGGCTTTGCAATTTTAATTTCCTTTTGAAATAAAGGTCTCTTCTAGACAGAGCTGGTGTTGCTTGCTTCTGAACACTCCCTACTTTCATCATACAGAGTTTTTTCTTACAGCTGCTAAATCCTATTTTCACAAGAGAAAAAAAAAAAAAAAAAGGAAATTTTGCACCTCTAATCATCAAAGCAGCATAATTTAGGCCTTTATTGTGTCCGTCATGAATTGTCTTTCTTGTGAGCTCACAATGTCATAATATTCTTTTTGATTAATGAGGATCCTACAATTACAGGGTAGGAACTGTCATGCTGTACTGCAGAGCCTGTCTAAAGGCAAAAATTACAGTTAATGCTAATGCATTACCAAAGAGTTAGGGGTGGAATTATTTCTGTCAGCAAATCAAAAGGGTCTGTACCCACAAGACTGATAGCTTTTGTCATTTCTGGAATGCAGCTCTGGGTGGCCAATGAACTTTCACATGGAACCTTGCGAATTCCCACCCTTCTTTTTGCACACTTAACACCGTTGCACACATTAGCTGGAATACCTCTGACCACCTAGGAGGTTGGCAGATGGGGTCAGAAGCATTTGAGTGCAAAACAAAAGGGGCTTAGGAAAAGCTCGCCTGACTAAATGGAAACCATTAATAACCAGTTTCAGGCTTCACAGTACAATCAGCCTCATCATGCAGTTAGCAGCAATGAAGAGCAAGGCACACTGAGGCAGGCAGAGGACTCTGCCTTACAAAAACAGTGTCAAAAGGTAAAACCAAATCAAATCAATCACTATTCAATATTTGCATTCTTACAGGTCCTTTGCTAACAATGCACTTTCCCAACTGTAATCACCCCAAAAAAAAGCAATTTCACAAATGACCGTACATTATGGTATAGTCAAGATGCTTATTTTGTATCTCTGTGTGCAGACACTGGTCCTTGCTGTAGAAACACCAGGATACTTTCTAGAAGTGTCTCTGTGACTTAGATAAATTAATGCTGTGACTAAATGAGAGAGGGACCTGAAAATTTTACATGCTGTGTAAGTACTTTTCAAATTTTGCTCCCAGCAATTTTAGAGAGCACTCCAAGCTTTCTACTGTTTATTATTTTGCCACATCACTCAGTATTACAAGTATATACAAAAGATCAAAACCATAGGACTCAAAATCTGCAAGCCAATTTTTCCTTTCAGAAAATAAATACTCAGGATGGGAATGATTAAATGAGTGGCACAAGTGATGTCAAAACCAAAGTCTCTTTGATGCTGCATATTCAGAACACACTATCATCTTTCTTAAATCCTCCTCTTTTGTCACCTCTCCTTATTTAATTTTTCAGAGGTAGGATATATCGTGCTTGAACAACTCGAGTGGGGAGGCTTGTTCCAGTTTCCAATATGTCAATGCCATTAACTGAACACGTTTGGCAGTGGAAGAGAGTGGCTGATGTAGCAGCTCTATCATTATTCAGCAGAGACACATCCAGCTGAAAGCCATTAACCCAGAGAAAACAAATGACTCCTCTCAGGCTTTGCCCCTCCAAGTTTATGTAATCTGCAAGGAAAAGCATTTAGCCCTGCCCCACAGTTCACCTCCACGTGAAGGTCTCGTTTTACAGAAAAGCATCCCCTTCAAATTAACAGATCATTACAAATACATCTCTTGACTTGGAAAGACAACACACACTTAGGGAAATAGTTCTAGAAAGTAGGAGAAGACAGAGGCAAATAATAGGTTAGGGCATGAGCAAATATTGCATCATTTTCTACCACTGAAGGGGCTTCAAGTAGTAGGAAACGGGAGAAGGAACAAAAGCATTTTGACCACAAGCTTGTGAAGTTCTGGTTAAAAGTAGCAGTCTGTGATAAGCAGGAGGTCAGGAGGATACCTGATCCAGTGGCGTTTCGCAGTTTTAATTTCTATGACAATTTTTATCTTATACATACTTTTTTAAGTACTTTTAGTGGTCTAATGATAACCTTAAACAAATATCAGCTTGTTAAGTAAATAAATAAAAGGATCATTGTATTGCATCTGTTTATGAACTAACTCCCCGTATAGTTATTTTAATAGAAAATATGCAGTGAAGTGCTGCGAAATATCAATGAATGTCATTGGCAGCTAAAATGATAGCTTACAAAGTTACATGACAATTAACAGGCTTCCTAAATTATAGTTCATGCTTTAAATGATTAATATCTAATTACCTATATATATCTTCATAAGCTAATTATCTGTAGTTTGTTAAATACCTAAGTGTTCTACAAAAGCCTCACCCATTAATAATAATTAAAAATTTATCAATAATATGCTTTGAGTTAATTACATAGAAATATATTTATCACATATATTAACCTAATTAACTGATTTAGCTTGTTGGAAAAAGCCCTTCAATTCTGCTGATATCTTTTGTAGTACGTGAGCCTTCTGCTGAACTGAACCTTTATCCTTTCTGGGAGCCACACACTCATGCTCCGCACCCAGAGCTCACCTGTCCTGATTTTGCACCACAAGCAGCCATCCCTCACCCTGCTGCCCATCTTCTCCTCTCTGGCAGTCACCATTCCCCTTCTTCACCTTCCTTTGCTGCTGGTGGACGGGTTCACAGAAAGCAGCCAGACAAGGTCCTCGCCTAATGTATATAAGGGACAGTTGGTCCCTAAAGCAACCACAAACGATGCCACGCTCACCAAAAGATACCCTCCCACACCCACACATGCAGTGGAAGCAAAGGTCTGAGCTGGAGGGTTACAGGGAGTAGCTGTTCAGGAAACTTAAAGTCCGTTTTCTGTCACTGGTAAAACAGGCAGTTTGCCACCTCCAGTACTGCTGCCACTTTCAAGAGTCAGAGCTATTTGCTTCTGTTTTATTTTGTTGCATGTTGACTTTAAAACAAGTACACAAGGTCAAACAGTCATTGAATAAGGCACAGGGAGCTGGAGCTGGTCAAGAGAAAAAAACCGGAGCACTCACCCCAAATAATGACTTTGTCAGACAAAGATTCCTCAAGTCCCCAGCGCAGGAAAAAAGAAAACAGTACCAAACAGATTAAACAGCACGTGGTTCTGATCCTCCCAGAGCTGCCTAGACACTTGAAGCACAAAAAGTAATGAGTATTGTCCAGTACGTATCTGGAGTACCTGTCAGGCCAAGTGTGGTATAAGGTCACTCCTGAGGAACTGCTGCCCAATCCTTCTGCTTGCTGATAAAAGAAAACAGGAGTCCTCCTCTTCCAACCCAAATTATTCCATGGCTCTGCAAGGCCATTGCACTAGAGTACTAGTTCTCCCTGCAAGTTGATGGGCTAATAGATGTGTCACAAGTACATAGGCCATCCTTAATAATCTTTAACATTTGGATGTTTTTCTTACAAAGCAGATTTCCACAGGCCTCTTTGTCCAAAGCTGTCTCTAGAAGTCATGCCTGAATAGTCTACTACTAATAGAAGCCATGGGGACATACATACAAAAGCTACTCCTTCAAACATAGTACCTATCTTTCCATACATGAGCAGAAGAGGAAAGCACAGGCTTGCTTAAAGCTTGCATCCATTATATGTGGCTATCCATTAGTGGCTGGAACCATTCCCATGAAAGAGAAACAAACTCTGCTGTCAATAATCTTTGTATTTTTGCTTTAGAGGTTATACAAGATTTTTGCTTCCTCACAAAACACTTGAAAAAAAAACCCAAACAAAAAACCCACAGTTTTGCGACAGTTTCTCTGGGATCTTCTCCAATACCTGCTGGAGACAATAACAATGATTTTGTTTTGCCTTAAATTAACCCAAAACTTCCAAAGACAACAGGGACCCTACTGAACAAAAAGAATATATACAAATAGTATTTCCCTTAACTCTGAATTGCATTATTAGTAGGCTGGTATTTCCTTTCTTTCAAACATTCACACTTGAAACAGAATTCTAATCCTAAAGATGTATTTGTATATACATAGCTATCCATACTTTTGTCACAGACATGTAATAAAATAAATAATACCAAGAGAATTAATATCAATTCACTGCACTTAATAGCCTGGTCATTTTTAGAATAATTTTTACAGTTTATTTTGTAATAATTTTGCCAAGAATATATCACTTTATTCCAATTTCAAGTCCAACATTTGAGTAAGTTTTGCATAGTCTCTCACAAAAAAAAACCCACACCCAACCTCCTTATGTTGAAAATTTGCTCTTGCTGGAGACAGCAAGGAGAAAGTGGAGACTGCTGCATGCCTGTGAGAAGAAAGGCTGATCTGGAGATTTTGCATTTCCACTGGGACAAAGGAGAAGTGGCCTCAGTACTATAGAAGTTAGGAAAATAGATTAAATTGCTCTTCCCCTGCACCCCCAACCCCCCTGCCCAATCAATAAAAAGATTCTGTGTGTGGTTTATTTTACTCTTTAAAAACAAAAACAAACAAACAAACCAAAACAAACCAAACCAAAACAAAAACCAGCCTGCTCCCAGTGACAGCCTGGATTGTAAATGGAGTATTTCAGTAGGAAGATTAGTTAGCTTTCATGGGAATTAGCAGAGTGTCCCATCATTCACAGCTGACTTGGTCAATAAAATCTGTTTTCTGTCATTAATCTGGCACCAACCGGATGACTGGTCACCTACAGTGAATTGTGAGAGATGGGAAGTAGGGAAAAGTCATGTTCATTCACCAGATAATACTGAGGAAAACAAACCAAAAAAAATACCTTTGGAAAACTGTGGGGCACAGAGTAGTTCTTGTCCATTCATTCAAAGGTGCAAGTTTATTAACATGATTCCTTGTGGCTCTTCTTTTCCACACAGTTCAGGGAAGGAAGCTATTTCCTTCTTACAGGAGGAAGAAATGAAAACTAAATATACAGAAGACTGATAAAAGTATGAAGCATAAGCACCAGCAAGTCTTTGAGGAACTACTTATTCATTAATAATATTTACTTAGCAGTAACAAATGTTCAGACGTCAGCTTATCAGTGTTTTAATGCAGAATCTAATGTCAGCTCCATGATTACATAGCTGTGGGTGCTTAGACTCAGCTAAACCTTTCACAGGACTCCTCTAAATCAGTATCAAAAGCAACTGACTGGTCATGCATCTAGAGAAAACCCAAATATGCAACAAGAAATGCAGTTTTACATCCTACATTTAGGGGCATTCTGCTGTACCGTGCACTCCTCAGCAACCTTACTGAAAAAGGTGGAGATGTGCTCTCAGCTCAGCAGTAGTCAAGGTATTGTGTATTTTCCCTTCAGTACAAGATGCCCCTCAACTCTGGGTAGTTGTACTTAGCAGGAACTAAGAGTCCAAGGGAAATCGTCTTTCTGAGCATGAGGCACTCTCCACCTTTCTCTCTTGGAGATAAATGAGCAAATTTTACTAAAAGTGATAAAGAGCTACTCTCAATGAGTGGTGATGTCTGCCAGCTGAGCCCTGAACATAAAAAGAGGCTGTGAGTCCAGGACCCTCACCACTCACAGACACAAAATACCCCCAGATGGCTAACAGGAGTTGTTCTGCTTCCCTAGCAGGCATCATCTCAGGGGTCAATCATCTCTGGGGTCAACCTAGTCTAGGTGAGAAGCATCCCTGCCCATGGCAGGGAGGTTGGATTGGATGATCTCTAGAGTCCCTTCCAACCTAAGGCATCCTTTGATTCTATTCTATCTGTGCCTGGGTCCTCATAGGAGCATCTGAGTTCCTCATGGTTTTCTATGGGGCTTCTTCTCCAACAGAAAGCCCATGACTATCAAGTGGTTTTCAAGCTACCACTCAAAACTTTGCCTGGAAAGAGATTTAAAGTGTTTCCCTGCTAACAGTTTAAACAGGAGATGAGTATTAAACTGTGGCATTTATGACTGATTTTGCACATGTAAAGCCATGCAAAAAAGCTACTTGCCAGCAGCATTTTTTTTACTGTCCAGCTCTGAAAAGAGTTCATTATTAGCATACACTTGATAGATTAATTTTTCAGCTCTGTTTGATTAATTGCAGCACTCTGAAGTAAACATCCTATATAACAGCAACTCAATGTGTGTGGTTGTGTGTGCTCAGTCCATTTCTTTCTAAAATATATATGTGCACAGGAACATTAACACTTTTATTTTTTTGTAAAAACAAATCCATTTAGAAGTTAGAGTGCTCCATTCTAAGTAAGTCAGGGTTAAAACCAGGATACAGTGAATACATCACCAAGCTAACAATTAATACAATTTTTTTCCTCTAGGAAATATATTTGTTCTCTTGGAGATTGAATTTTCACTGAAACAAAATACATTTTAGCCCTTAAAGTCTATGCCACAGTAAAAGAAAATTAAGAATTTTAAGACAAATAAAAATATAATCTCACTTTAGAAAAAGAAAACGGAACAGAGTATGGAGTTGAAGTGAACCCTGTTAATTGTCTTGGCACAAGGATATATCAAAGGTAGGAAAAGCTAAGTACTAATTAAGTATCAAGAATCAAAACAATACTAGGCTTCATAGAAACAGTCTATTATGATAATAATGCTACCCTTATGCAGTGTTTTTTATTGTTATCTCTCAAGGCTGTTCATAGTAAATGCACATAAGTGTTTAGTAGGTACAAAACACACAAAGCTTGCTTTTAAAACATATTTTAAAAGTGTTCCTCTTAAACCCATTTAAATAAAAAGATGATCCATAAGGCCTAATTTGGCCCTTGATTAATCTGGCACATGGAAAAATTGCCCATATTAATCCCTGAGAACCCAAGTGAACCTAAACAACTGGACAGCCCATGCATTCATATATAACATTAAAAGGAGACAAAATTAAAAACCTGGTCCAAGTCCACCGAAATTAATGTAAACTTTCCTTTTTCTTCCCACCGTAGATGAGAAGGAGAAATACTTACCAAAACTATTGGTGTTGGGAGTACACAATTTCCCTAGAAATTAAGACTTCTACTGTTGCATACGTTTAGAAGTTAGGAAGGCAGATGTAGAACTAAGGTAAGAAATCACATCCCTGGAATTAATAAGGCTTCCATAAAAAAAAAAAAAATAATCTTTCAACTGTGGGGCATGCAGCCAGTGCCAAGAGCTATTGAAAGAAATGTGTAGACATAGGCAAGATGGGAAAGAAAGTAAGCACATTTGTGCCAATAGAGAGGCAAAGCTGTGAATGCGTAGACCAGAAGAAAACACTTCAAAGAGTTATCACAGCAATCTAAATACTAAGAACCAACAGTTCCATTTTGAACCTCACACACCTTTCAGGGTCAGTCTATAGTCAGAAGCAGTTTCAGGCCACACATTGAGTTTCTACAAGTTCCTTCAATACATGTGAAAAGAGAGGAGAGGAAAGATTTCAACTAGTTCCATTTTCTACCTCCTTCAGCTGCCACCCTGCAGCCAAAGGCACACGCGCAGTGGCCACTGCCTTAGTCTTCCACATGTGTAGCTGTGGCAGCATGCTGTGGCCAGTAACACATTCAAGAAGACCCAGGTAGATGTAGATAATTTAGCAAATACAAAATTTAGCTAAGACTAAATTTAGCTAACACTTCCACCAGGGAGTCCTCATCTCAGGGATCAGCTCTCTGTGGAGAGAAAGGCTTTACAATATCCAACAGGGCATCCAAGCAGAAGGACAGATGTTGCTATCTTTCAACCTGTTCCTTAATAATCTGATAGCATATTTGTGGGCACGTTATAAATACTTCTCAGAGTTTTTTAGAAGGAACTTACCATAAAGGCATTTTAAAAAAAAATCAGTCTTACCAAACCAGCTTGATACCAACAGCAATCTCACATCTATCCTCCAACTGGTCAAGCCAAAGGCATCTTATTACTCATTTCTCAAGCCATTTGCTCCAAATTTTGATGTTAAGTGGAAGCTATGTCCACCCAAAGTTTACAGAAGTATTTGGGATTTAGACTAAAGCTTTCCAGCAATTACAGAGAAGTTGTTGAGGTTCAAAAGATTGGCCCATAAGACAAAGCAAGTTCTTGGAATTTAATTATATTGGAAAGCTTTAGTAATGAAGACTGATCATCTTTATGACAAGAACTGGTAAACTAGCCCTAGAAAACAAATGGACTTATGTGAAGTATGGTTCACACATGATTAACTATGCAAGCATATCTGTTATGGACTTAATAGGACAAAGGTGAGCCTACAGACTGGAAAACTAATGAAAAAAGAATTGTTATTAATAAGTGGATCTTCTGCTTTGGGAACAAGCTCACAGATTTTTTTTTCTTTCTTTTTAAAAATAAAACTTGAGGTTGCAACCTAGTAAAATTCATTAATCATGCAAGTAACCACACTATCCATTATGTATAGAACACTGCATACTTGATCAAGAGCACTGTTTTTGTTAATGTTATATCAATTAAATAAGTAGGAAAAAAAAAATCCTTCACATTTTGTGGGTATTTTCAGTTGCTGAGTCAGAAAACAAAATAAGGTCCAACATCTGCATTTATTTTTGTTCAGTAAAGCCTGCATCTCCCTTCAGGGCTGAGAGCAAGAAAACTGCTGCTCACCATGATAATTACACAGTACTCAGCATGGTGAGTAGAATAACACTGTAATTGTCCAAGGGTTTGAACAATTTGGGCTGATTTTGTATAGTGTATAATTTACAGTAAAGATTCAGAATGTGTTTTCTTTGCTCCAAGAACACTTTCATCCTTTTGCTCTGGATCATTATGCATGGAGACAAGCATCCACAATCAAATTCAATCCAGATGAAGAACATCTGCAAAAATAGAATAATTTATTTTATTGACATTTACATTTACATAATTTTATCTGGGTCTGATTCTGCTTGTGACAGTCAAGGTAATATAAAATAACCAAGACCCCATGGAATCATTCAGACAAAGCAAAAATATGCAAACTCTTGAAATATTACCACAATCACAACAAATTAGTGACAGTGACTGAACCAGGGTGAAAGGACTCAAGAAAATATTAACAGGGTCTGTACTTATGTATGATTTGTTTTCCTTCATGAGGCCAGGGCAAGACTTGCTTATATGCAGTCACATATTAAGACCCTTACTCTGCAGAAATCCAAGTGCTTATTTTTACATGCTGAAGAGTCACTGTGAAGTAACCAGGATTAGTAACAATTGAGAAAGTTATAGATCAGGGCTCATATAATTTCTGAGTATTATCTGTGGTAGTGCATAGCAATAAGAACAAGCACCAGAGCAATTTTCATTGCCACTGTGTGTAAAGCAGCAGCATGAGCCAAAAGTGATTTTACTTTTTTCAGAAAAAAATAGTGAACAGTTCAGCAGTGTGAACAAACAGTATCATCCTTCATGAAACACAAAAATCTTTACAAAAATAATCAGAAATCTTAACAGTGCTGCTTTCTGTGTCTTTTAAAGACTTTTGTTTTGTGAAATTGTTTTAAGTAGGGGAGGAAAGGAAGAAACAGAATTGGGGGAGGAGCGGGGCGAAGGAAGGGGAAAGTGAAAACCTACAGATACATGAAGATGATACAGATACAGATACAGAAATGTTTTCATTTACCCAAACCCAAATTTTCAGCTAATTACAACCCATAAATCTCCAATATTAATGAATATTTTTAAATTAGCACAGATTCTAGAAAAATAACAGCTAAGGCTTCCCTTCCACCAATAAAAAGGTTTCTCATTCAGAAGCTATCTTGAACGTTTGTGTTTCTGACTTGAAATGTGGGACTCTTCCTCGCAGAGATTCCACTCCATTCTCATATGGCAGGAAAAAAAGGGACACTAAAACCATTAGAGTTTGTTTGTTTGTTTGTTTGTTTAATGTTTCGTGACTGCCATCTATTACATGGGAATAAGAAACACCTACCCCACCGGACTCTAATGGGCATTAAAGAACCAGTATTTATGGGGCACTTTTAAGAGAGAAGTAAACATAAATGTCTCCAATATTGTTGCAAAGCTACAGTATCTAGTACAGAATTAGGGCTGTTTCTAAATCACAGAATTCTTACTAAAAGGACCTTTTTAAATCTACTGAACTCATTGCAACTAAAGAACACAAAGGGATGATGTCTTTTATCATGCCATTTTCCAGCTTGTAGAATACTACAGCAGTACTATTACAGCAGTAGGTTAAAAACTAGATCAAATATTTGCATTTCTGAAAATTAGGTAATAAAAATATGTAATAGTTCAAAAATTTCTACATTAAATGCCTTTCAATGTTTTTATGTTTAAGGTAATGTCTTAATTGTGCTATGTAAAACTGAGAAAAATTTTTTCACTTTTTTTAATACAACTAATTCTAACAGAGTAATTGAAAAAAAAAATTGCCTTTGCACACTGGATTTTATATAACTGACCTTCATCTGGATCACACAAAGTCCTTCAATGGTATAATTAATAACAATTTTTGACAAGCTTCCTATCAAAATGAACTGCATAGCAGTTACTGGACTTAATGTATCAATGGCATATGACTGACATTTTATGCTTGGATGACTTTATGCTAAATGATGAAAAGGGAGAAAAAAAATGTTGTTTGTATATAAAGCAGTATACTTTTCTCAATGTCAGCAAACATTAATCAGATCTGGAAAGCAAGGCTGTGAGCTATTGAGGCTAGCTGACCTTAACATTCAGAACCAGATTTTTCAATTAATTCATTATTTATCCTTACGATGCATTTAATATTGTAATCACAGAATGGGGTTGGAAGGGACCTCTGGAGATCACCTAGTTCAAACCCCCTGCCAAAGCAGGTTCACCTCTGAAGGATGCAATGAAGGACTACAAACAGAAGACAATCATTTGGGTTGCTTCCCAAACTCCCCTCAGCCACTGTGGTGTTGACTTCAGTGTTACCTCCTGAACTGAAAACCTAAAGCACAGATGCAAAACTAAATGGCCCCAAACTGGCTGCTGCACTCAGTAATGATGTTTATCCAACATACATTAGGCATAAGACTTCCTGAATTACATCAGACCCATAGAAATTACTCAGCAGGAGTTTAAAAACTCCTCTCTGAACAAGGAGAGCAAGATCAAATGAAAGACGGCAGTCTGATCTAGGCACAAAACATCTCAGGAGACCCTCTGCCAACAGGGACAGGAGCACTCCAATTTATCTTGTCATAAGCAGTAACATTAAGAATGTCACCATAGGTCACATTCTCCTCTGTTATTGCCAAGCTATTAGATTTACCTATTTATATGTGTATATGTAATACATTTGCATAATCAAATATGATCTGTACACAATCAGCCTCTGCTTTACAGCCCACAGGACTTCATATTGCTTGGCTCCTTTTGTAATTCTTTGGTGCAACAGGGACACCAAAGTAACCTAATCACTCCAAGAAGCCTGCCAAAGCCTTCACACTGACTTTGGTACCATGGCCCAAGTCCATGGGAGCAGCGATGCTGGCCCTGCAGTAGCTCCTAGCCCAAGGTGTATTTTTCACAGACCTCTGCAGCAGTCCAGGAGAAGGTGGACTGGACATCATCAAAACACATCATCTCAAGATAAAGTTCATAAACATGCTAGCAAGCTGGATTCCTCACACTCATCCTTTCTTTGATAAAAGTAGTTGTTTTGATTTTCTGAATACACTCTAGCCTGATGCATCCAGGATGCAAAGCTCACTCTCTGTCCTGGGGGATGTAAGGTATATTTCTTTATTATGAGACTTGTATTTCAGGTGTGGAGGACAGAAAATTGGAGGGAACATCTCCCACCCACTGAATGGAATATTTAATCAAGGTGGTTTGGGGCACACAACAGGAAACCAAATTTTAAGCAGCTCAGGGCTTACCTTAATACTACTAAAATAACTAACAAGTAACAGAGGCTCTTAAAATGGGTTTATGTTGCACCAGGGGATGTTTAGATTGCATATCAGGAAGAATTTCTTTCCTGAAAGAGTGGTGAGACATTGGAACAGGCTGCCCAGGGAGGAGATGGAGTCACCATCCCTGGAGGTGTTAAAAAATGTGTAGATGTGGTACTTCGGGACGTGGTTTAATGGTCATGGTAGTATTAGGTTGATGGTTGGACCTGATGATCTTAGAGGTTTTTTCCAACCTTAATGATTCTATGACTTTCTTATAAACATCATATGTATCCAAGGCTGCAGAGGCAACTGAGTAGGATTTTGGGTATCTGAAATCCTATGCCAGATATTAAAAATACATCCTGATTTGAAACCTCTAATTATTCACGCATTTATTCCAGTAAAGAGAATAAGAATCAGAAAATTTGGAAAGTAAACTTCCCAGAGATCCTCTGGTTTTGTCCATCTCCCACAGGTTTTCTGGCAGGAGGATATGACTATATTTGCCTGGCATTTCCACGGTCTTTAGCAACACTGAAGTTTTTTGCTTTAAAAAAGTTCTAATCACAAACTGAAGACAGACCACAAGGTTAAAAAAATAATACCCACCGAGTTCTTGCATCAAAACACACTGGAGTTCAGGAAGGTTGAGATTTGGCCCAGAAAATCTGGTTGCAAAGCATGATTTTATTTATGTCAGCTTTGCATAAATCAACATTTCAAATACTGATAAAAGATTTTCATATCTACACTGTACATTAAGCAGTCTGTTGTCTGAAAAAATTATGCCAGTTAAAAGAAAACTGTTTTCTTAATTATCTCAACTGCTTCTAACCCAGACAGTCTTATTTTTAATGAGGCTCAACCAGTGGGGTTCAGTGTGTGTTTATTTTCTGAGAAAGGAGGAGAAAGAGTAAGGCTTTTAATATGGGATGAAAATGATCTGATCTGAGAAGGTTTTTTTTCAGAACAGTTTTGAGATACATGTGAAACGTAGATCCCAAAGGACAGAAGGAAATTGCTTACAGAGAGATTTTTCCTGTAAACATTTTTTGCAGGATACTATTTCTCCTGTTAAATAATTTTCTTGAGTTAAATAATCCTTTACTGTGAATGTTCAGTAACAGAAAGTTTAACCCTTAGCTAGGTGTCTGTTAAATTGAAAAGCTATATTGGGGTCAGATATTCAGCTGCTGTAAATCAGCATAACTCCACTGAAAACACTTATTCCAACAGAACTTCACTGTTTTACCACAACTAAAAGCCTGGATAGGAATCTTGCAGAAACAAAATATCCACACAAAATAACCCTCCAGTCCTACCAAAGCCTCGTTTCATGGGTGCTTTGAATACACAGTAGGAAGTCAATACCTTCCTCATTCATGAAACCCCATTATTTTTTACTTTTAGTGAACTGCCTTAAAGGAGTTAGCTTTGAAACCAGTTTAGTAAACAACCTTCTCATCCATCACCTTCCTGCAGCAGTTATCTTTTTCCCGTTTCATATGACATTGGTAGCAGATGCACCATGTCCATCCCACCTGTCCACT
>NW_008606224.1:0-7731 GCF_000691845.1 Merops nubicus | reverse complement strand
TCCCTACACACAAACCTTTTGAGATTCATATGTATTTCAGCAGGGAAATTGAAAGTAACAGTAGCTTTTGTAAAGACAGGTTAAAAAAAAAAAAATACCTGTTAAGCAGGCAGAAATTAGTTTTGAACTACTTTTTTCAAGAAGCTATAAACAGGCTGTTCAACAAGTGACCAGCTGAAGTCACAGAAGTGCTTCACATTGATCCCTGGCAGAGAAAAACCTCACTTACTGTGTTAAAACCCATTTCTTCTTAATGTCTCTCCAGAAACCACAAATAAGCTATTACAAATACCACAGCTCTCCATGGCAAGAACAAAGGGTACAACAGGCTGCTCCTCAGCATTTCATTTTCTCCTTTCAGAAGCATTTGATGAGATCTGAAAGCTCCAAGCTCTGTTTGGAGTGGCCTCCATTTCAAGAATCAGTCATATCTTATATTATTCACTGGTGTATTTTGGAATGTCAGGCTACAGTGCAGGGAGGGTATTTCACATTCACATGAAAGCAGCAGAAGCTAAACTTTGCCTTTTAAGCTTTCGTTCTATTGCTGCAAAGTTGTGTTTCGAAGTGATTACTCAAATACAAATCAAAGGGAAAAGTATGCTGGGCACTGGAGCTAATGAACATGAATCTGCAAGACAGTACAGCAGAATTAAGATTCTGATTTACATACATTTCTTCTTGCTAGCTGCACTTCCTAGTCTAGATTCAAGTACCTAGTGTGTCTCAGAGCCATGATTCTTAAAGTGTAAGTTAAAATAAATATTTTTAAAATAGATCTCTTTGTTACCTTTCAACTAGTCATGACTGGCTGCACACAGCACTGAGCAGGAGAGGCTCCAGTCAAGGCTCAGCAAGAAAGCTCTCGAGGACAAACAGCAGCTTGCACCAGGCAAGTCAGTTCTTTTGACAGAAGTAACACACATGAAAAGAACATAAAAATGAGCCTCATCCACCACCACCAAAAGCAATGGAGTCTTAGTTTATGGATTATGCTTTATGGATTAACATGGTTTATTACAAATACAAAGCATGCATTGACTCACAAATAAGTCTGGAAGGTGTTTGTGCCAAATTTAATATACTGACTTCCTCTTTCAGTAGTCTTTTGGAGAAAATGAAAAATATTAATTCACCTATTCATTCTCATTGTCAAACACTAAGGTTAAAGCCTTTCAGGGCAACATTTTTCAGTGCCAAATGTTTTTATATATTCCAAAGACTTCTTAAAAGTGTTATTATCTTTCTATTATAGCTGTCCTTCTGCCTTAAGGTAATGTATATACGTACTTGACCGTAATTGGAAGGGAGATCTGTATGCAGCAGGTTGTGAGTAATCCAATATTTCAGTATTTTCATAATTTGCTGGAGACAGCTCAACTCAACTGCTTTTTCAGTTAGACTGATGTAGTTGAAACCAGGCAGATACTATGAGCCAAACTGCTACACAGCACAAGCGTCCCAATCTGTTTCAATCTTCAGTTTTGCTAAGTGAAGAAGCAAAGAGGCAGATTGTGCATACATGGCCACAATATACACATTACAGGTAAGAAATTTCACCTGAGAGGCCTTTGTCACGAAGCGTATAGGATGCTTTTCTTATTGGATAACCTAAGGAAAATATGTGGGGAGACAGCAGGGAACATCCTCTTAACAGTGGAAAGAGAAGAAAAACACGTAGTGTTAAAAGGTTTGATTTGCCTATAATGGTAGCCTTGCATTTTCATTATTTTATTTTTTCTTTTTGACTTTGGATGCACAACAACTGTTTTTAGAAACATACAAGAGCATAAGTACTTAATTTTAAAATTTTAACCTTAAAAACTTCAAAGAATTTAAATTTCTAACTCATATTTTTAGTGCTTTGATCATTTTAAATAATCTTTACACCCATTCTCCAAGAAATCCAGTGTATCACTTTTCTACTAGAAAATCATCTGTCGATCTACTGTTAAAGAGAGATCCCGTGGCAATTAGCTAGGACTATTTCCAGCATTAGATTATTTTCTTTACCTTGACTTGAGTTCTTCTTCTCAGCTTAGCAGGAAAAATCTGTTTTCAGAGCTTCAGTACTTCTAAAATCACTCGGTCAACTACCAAAGTTGCAGAGTGGTAGACAGGACATCTCCCATAGGTTCAGTTCCATTGTACTTCATCATTCAGTGGTCAGTGGTACTCACACTGTGCACTGGAAAGGTGGATAAATACCACTGACATTACTAATGCACTCTAAATTTATACGTACACCTGAGAATAAAATTAGACAACAAATTCTTTTCTGAGATTGTTCAACTTTAATTTATCAAAGCAGACATTTTCACTCCCTCTAATCATCTTGTCTCACTGATGTTTCTCAAGCAGGTAATTTATGCTATTATTCACATGCTTAAGACTTCCAGCAACTCAGCAAACATCTACTCCTTCAGTGACAAATTGTGCTAAGAAAAAACAGCATGGCAATATCAAAAACAATTCCCAACACCATAATGTTTCATTAGAAAGAAATTGCTTCATTTTTTTCCTTACAAAATAATCAAGAGAAAACAAAGCCAGTAAACATCCTAAGGAATGCAAAGCATAGAACTGACACAGCCTAGCGTACTTTGGTTAAAAAGTTACGATGGAAATGCAAACTGAGAGAGACATTCTCAGCACAAGAAATTCTCAGATGAACAGTGATTGCTCCCTAAAGATATCAGACAGGTAGAAGGACGTGTTTAGAGAATGATACATCTGACGAAGAAGGAAAGGGAAATTAATTATGTAGCAAATAAAGCAGATCCTCTTTGTCCCACATCTAGAGCATCACATCATGTGAAATGAAGCTAACAGCTACAAAGTCCAGAAAATAAGTTCCAAGGATAAGATAAAAAAAAGTTTAGTCAGCCTTTAAAGAAATTCACATCACGGCAGTGGCTGGGTAAACTTATTAGAAGGAAACTAAATTCATTAAACAGATTTGCAACAAACAGCATTTAGGAGGAAAAGTCTAGTTCCACTCCTCTGTTCCCTCAGGCCAGTCCTCAGCATTATAAAACATTAATGTCAAGAAAGAAACAACCCGTACTGAGGATCCCACTCCTCCATCAGGACATAAGAAATCCTACTGCATGCACACTTTGCAGAGAGAATACTCTTGCTCACTTTTGGGCATGGACTTAGAGTGGAATCCCCAGATGGACTTAAATAAATTTTATAGATAGCAGCTGAGCTGAAATAGCTTTGAAGTGGCAATGGCATGTCCTATTTAGTTAAGATAAATAGACAAAACCCTAAAGGTCAGGAGCATATCAAACATAGATAGCAAGTATATTCTTGGTTGTTTCTGACTTCTTGGCATCCAAAGGCCCCAAGACCCCCTAGAAAAACTTTGGAATAGTGGACAAGAAGTGTAGCACCTGTGGAATAAAACAAAAGAGAGAACTTCTGTGCATCCAGTCCCAGATCTGCGAGGTTTCAAAATTCCAGCAGGGAAAACATTATCAAAATGAATATGCCAGATTAAATTTTCTGGAGATCAGGAAATGCTAAAATGCCACACTAAGAAGCAGTAAATAATCCAAGTGGTTAATATGAATAAACTAAAGCAAGTATTTCTCAACTTTCATTTGAAGGAGCACCAAAGCTTTTGAAAGGAAAGCACAGAGCATCTTAAGCAGTATTGTCCTGTGGCTTCTCATTTCTAAGCAAAATTAGGCCCTGTTTTGAATGTTCAATTATTACTTTATTTTTAACTTGTGGTTACATATGAGCCTATAAACTTCCTGGGAGATTTTTTTCCTTGACATCAGTCAAGATATAATGCCTTATGGACCACAGCACACAAAGAATGCTGCCTTGGACAAAGAGAAACCATGAATTTTATGACAAACTTTGTGTGTGATTGCTATGGATGACAACATTTAGCATTTTTTTTTCTTAGTAACAGCCTTTAAAAACATGTATATAGATGGAATAAGTTTGGTGTTTATATAAGCAGTAACAGCAAGATTTAATAGAATCATAGAACCCTTTAGGTTGGAAGAGACCTTTAAGATCATCAAGTCAACCATTGAGCCAATAGGGCTCTAAAGTCCTCTGCTAAAACAGATCAGAATCTGTCAGGGCTGGCAGGGACCACAAGGGTCACCCAGTTCCAACCCCTCTGCCATGAACAGGGACACCTCCCACTAGATCAGGCTGTCTAGAGCTACGCACAACTAGGACAGGGGAAATGCATTATTTTTCCTTTCCATACAAAAGAAATGTCAGAATATCATAGATACAAGATGTAGTACATGAATTATATTTTCATTATTTTCATCTGAACTGTAAGGCTGCATAGGTATGTGTAACTTTTTCCTTCTTAGGACTTTGAAGTTGCTACCGCTGCTGTCATTTGAAATACAAATGCTATTTCAGACCTAGGATCTCAGTCCCTTGTGGATGAATTATTTTGGAAGTTTCCAAGCCACTAACCTGGCAGGGACATTCTTAATCAAATGAGGCTAATCGATATCAAACGTGTGAGGAACTGGAAATTCTTTCAGTGCCCAGAGAACTTTCCATTTCCCAGCTCTGGTTTCTCTATTGCAGTTCTCCGGTGTTGCACCACATCTGCGGAAAGGAAACAATGCTGGTTTTGCATAGAAATCTGCATCCTTCTAACTTTCAGCTTCACTTCTCTCTGAAGAAAGAGCAGCTCACATGACTTGATTCTACAGGCAGCTGAGAGCAAAATCTTTTCTGTCATGCTTCATTGTGAATGACAATGCTTATACCATCTCTGTAAGATGTAATTTCTTCATGTCAATAGAAAGTTGATATTCATAATCTAAGCAATAATTATCCTTTATAAATGCCCTTGGTTTTGGCTGCCACTCTCACTACACTTCTTTCAATTTACCAACTCCAGCCTGTAGAGAAAAAAAATGCAGCTCTTTACTCCAGTGGAGAGGGGAGAAGAGAGGTTTTTATTACATGGAAAAAAATATAAAATGCTAGGAGGGTTTAATACTATTAGCCTATTGCTTGAGGTTTTTCCCCTCGTTGAATGTTTTCCTATGGTTCTGAAAAAAAACAAAGATATATTTGCATCAAAGAGGGGTCATTCTAACTCCATCTTTTCATTTTTTTGTTGCTGTTTTGCTGTTTAATTGCAGAGGGTGTCCTGTATAACTTCCTCTTTGAGTAGATTCTTCAATGAAAATAGTTTACCTGCTTGGAGAAAGGCAATTAACTTTGATTTATAAGCCCTAACTAAAACGCATGACATCACATTGTTCTGTATGTGTATAAGAACCCATCTGTACAGAATATGGGGCAGGGAGCAGGAAGGGATTTGCTTTTAACTGCTGTCGAACAACTGACCTAAAGCCCGAGGACAATAACTTGATATTTTTAGCGTTACATATGCAAGTAGTTTTTTTCTTGTCTTCTTACATTGTTACGCTTATGGCTCCAGGGAAAGCATGCTCTGCTTTTTATCCAGCTGCTAAGGTGTACCCACAGCTACACATTATTTGCAAGCAGGCTTAACTCCTGCTTTTCTATTGAAGCAGACTTTCACACCTGCTCAGAATACCTGAGCAAAACAACAGCTGCTTCAATCCTGCAAACATGACAGGCAAGTCGACTCTACTGCAAGAAGTGGCCTTCCGCTGACCTACAACAGAAGATCCCACAGTCAGATGTGTCTTCCATACTCCTGTCTCTCCAGAGCAGGCAGCTTCCAAGGATGCTGTCACAATAGGTTTGGCAAACTTTCTAATCTTGTGGTGTTTGTCCTTTGCTAGAAAAGCAAAAGCTCTAAAAAGAAAAGAAAAAAAGCTCATAGAGTGCAAAGAGAAAACAATGCAGTCTTTCACCCAACATACAGATTGCTGCACAAAGGTTCATTTGGTATAAACAAAGCACAGAAGGCAAGAGATCCTGACCACTCACCTCTCTGAGATTAACTGCATGTACCTCTCCTGCTATTGTTCTGACACAAAACCACCATAAACTTTCCTCTTTTCCTGTTAGTGTATCTCAAATGGCAGATGAGGGGAATACTTACCAGAAATATGAGAAAAAAGTAAACAGGGTGAATATCATAATTGTCCAATGGGACACAATAGGTAGCTCCTCACAAAGTGGCAGCTACCTCTTCTAGGAGTGCCTGCCTGTGCTTTAAAAAGGTCCTGTTCCAGAGCAGAGTTAACATAAAGATGAAGCAATTGTAATAATTAGTAAAACAGTACTTTAGTGAAGAGATAAGGTCAGAACTGAAGCTCATCTTCAATGCAGAAATGCATCATATTTAATTTCTTCATATAATGAACATCAAAATATATTACATATAATCCACAAATTGGATATTTATATTCTGTACCTTTATGTGCAAACACAAGATTCATGTTCTAAAAAGGTGGTGCTCCTGAGGCTTCCCTGACACCCAGCTTTGTAGGCTGAAAGGGAGTGGAGATACCTGAAATATTTAATTAAAAAACCTGTAAAGCACTTTCTTCCCCCAGGAAGTGCCAACACCATGTCCAACGTCTGGATCAACCTCGAAATGTTAGTTACTTCTCCTGTGCAAAAACATCCCCTGATCACAACAAAGATTCCAGGATCCTCTCCCAAACCCTTACTTTCACTCAGCCGAGCCACCTTCCAGCAAGTAAACAGCTAGTCAGTAATCAGTCCCTTTGGTGGGCTTGCTAGTTGAAAGGCAGGCCATACTATGGGAGATTTGCCCAGCAGAATACACCCCACAACCCTTCCTCTGCCTCAGCTGATTCTGACTTGCACCTGATGCTCCTACAGCTGGTGATCAACTGATCTTTCTTTCCCCCACATGCAGTCACTTGTTCATTACCATGACTCTATGTTTCAGTCTCCTGAGAGAAGCTAACTTGACAGCATGGTGCTGTGTGTCATGCCTCATCCACATGCCACGCTCAGGAAAATTCATCTGAACTCTCCTTTCAAGTGGATTCATTGAACCACATTAAAAGCCTAGAATAAATGCAACCTGAATTTGGTGTAGTTTGATTTGTTGCAGCAACTAATTAGGCAAAATCAAATTAGGCCATTTTTTCTTTCTAAATATGTGACTTCACAGAGTTGTAACATGGTTTACCTGAGTTTAAAGTTTATGTCTCTTTCAGCCTGCACAGACAAACTTTTATAATCCAAGAATTAGTCTCCAAGACAATTTTCCTATACATGCAAGTTCAGGAAGCAGGACAGGCTGCTTAATGAAACAAATCAGAGCAGTCAAAGTACCATTCTCAATTTTCCTTCCACAAGCTGCTCCCCAGAGCCTCTGTACAGCCAGGACTGAATTCCCAAATTCTACATGCCTGTCTTCAACCTCTGCCTTCTGAGATGCTTTCCTCCTGGAAAAAGACACAAATCAAAATAAACAAGCTTCAGAAATGAGGGGAGAAAGCTGGCACAAACTAAAAGAGTGGAATGCAGCCAGAAAGTCAACACAGGTAAAAGAAACACTGTCATCTCAATGGAAAGTAAGAACAGGGAGATCCTCTCTGTGCTATTTAGTTAGCACTGAATTAACCAGTGGGTACAGCATGGTGAAGGAAGGCAGGGGATAGAGCAGAAACATCTGGTTTCTTCATACATATTTTTCAGGTTAACAAATACACTTGTCTATGAAAAACATGAGATGCCCTGGGAAAAGTTCCCATAAGCAGCAGACAGAGTGCCAGATCTGGCATAAAATAAATTAAAATAAAATAAAATAAAATA
>NW_008606223.1:0-789 GCF_000691845.1 Merops nubicus | reverse complement strand
TTATATGTGGTGTGTAAAGTAACTGCTACATGAACATATTTGATTTGACTCTACAAATAACAGTCTTCTACATGGACTCTTGAAGGACACAGGTAGGACTCTATTCCAAGGGACTTCCTCAAGCAGTGTTCAAAACAGGTTGAAGTCCGCCCTTCGGAAGTCCATGGTAACAGTTTTGCTGCCCCCCATCCTTACTTGGCCAAGAATCAAGAACTCTATCGTTTCAGGTTAGCTAAGCCCAAGACAGCCTCCGACCACAACATCACCCACCAGTCCTTCTCTGTTTGTAAACAAATAGTGCGGCAAGGCTCCTCCACTTGTGGGCTCCCTTCCAAGGTGAGTCAGGAAGTTATCTTCCACCCACTCCAGGAACCTCCTGGACTGTTTCCTCTCTTAACAGCCTAGTCTGTTTGCTAAAAGGAGCTCTGCTTCTCAGCAAGGGCTTGCATAAGAACGCTGCTTGTGGGTTTCATTATCATGATCAGCAGAGAAAACTGCTTTCCTCAGGATATTAGGCAAGAAGTAGTGGGGGAAAAGGGAACTAAAATGTGTTCAGACTGTTTGACTGCGGCTATCAGCAGTATTCACCATGTGATATCTGAATGTATTGCATTTACCCCAGAGTGTGGAGTCCTGTGAAGCTATATTGGTGTGTACAAGCTTGAGTCTTTACAAAGTAAGGGCTAATGAACTGTGTGTGATAATTACTAGTGCAAAGACAAGACAGCCTGGGCCTCTTGAGTCATCAAGTCTAGTCTCCCACTCCCAACAAGAATCATGGCATACATT
>NW_008606222.1:5189-8592 GCF_000691845.1 Merops nubicus | reverse complement strand
TGCTTGAGGATAAAAGCTGGGACCGCTTGCAAGGGGTCATGAGTGTCTGCTCTGTGTAGTGTCTTCCCCAGAGTGTCCTGGCTTGGGGGTGGGGAAATCTCCTGACTTTCCCTGGAGCTAGGCCCCAGTCTCTTTAAGACTTTTGTGAGCGTGGGCCCATCGGGTGAGAGTCACTATGTGGTCACTTTCTCTTATGTGCTTAGCTTGCTGGTCTGGCTGTTTCCCGTGCTAACTGTGGGAAACCTTGGTTCTCTGTTTTTACCACCTGTTTTGGGCCGAGTCATGTTGTTTGTGGGATTGTTGGGGGTGACATTGATTATGTACCAGCTGATTGATCTGTTTGTACCTCCAGCAATCATTCATGCAATGTCCTTCTTGTATACAATACAGTCTGTGTATTGGTTTATCTTTCTGCTGGCTGTATCATTTTTGTTGGGCCTGGTCATTGGCAAAACAATATGTAAAATGGGTCTCTCTTTCTGGGGGTTATATCTTTTTGAGAGAGTAGGAAGCTAGAGAACATTGGGGGCCTGGAATTATTTTGATGACTGGGAACTGAGATCAACCCTCGTCTCTAACTCAGAGCTTATTGTGTTGCTGCAATGTACCATACATATAGGGAAGAAACAAATGCCCTGAAAAAGGACCATTCCAGTGTTATGGAAAATGTCCATAGGGCTGCTGTACTGAAAATTATTTATGCTCATCAGTTAGAGCAGGAACACAATAGTCTTTTATGACTCTTGTGTCTTTATGACTCTTGAGACAGAGGAGGAAAGTTGGTTCCTTTAATCGGAGTACTCCCTCAGTCACTCAAAGCTATAGTAACGCTACTTCGAGAAAAGATCAAGGCAGGCGAAGGAGCAGTTACATGGTCCAAATTGGCTAGATTTGTTGGCTCATAGTAAGGAGTACGGGGAGGAAGAGAATCTCCCTACAACTAAGCAGGTTCATAAACTTTTGTATGCTGAGGTGGCTGCTAGGATGCCTCGGAAAGCTCCTCCTCCTAAACAGCAAGGAAAATCACAGGGTGATTGGTCAGTAGTGAATAGAAACAGGCAAAATAAAATACCAAATAGCCTGCCTGGGAATAAACATCTTGAGAGACCACCTACTCTGCCGTTGCCTGGCAGGGGACCATACGCCAAGCTTAAGGAGGAAGCCAGGTGTCTGGGAATTCCAGAATTTTTATTGACTAAACATTATGAATATGACCACTTACAGGCACTGGTAGAAGCCTGGCGCGGACAGTTTATATTGCAGAACAACCAGTCTGAGAGATCTCAGTCAAGGTCCAGTTCTTGAGGAGGGTCGGCTGAGAGAGCCACTAACTTGGGAAACTAGATAACCCTCCTCCTGCTAAGAAGAAAAAGTTTAATCAGCAGTAGAGGAGGGTATGAATACAAGATCTCAATACAGAAGACAATGACAACGACTTACAGAGAACTGATAATCAAATAGGCCCTAAAACTCTTCATCCTCCAAAAGACTGGAAAAATGTCTTAAGATTAGTTGAAAATAAGAATGGAGACTTGGAACTTACCTGTGCTGTTGGATGAAAACGTTTCCCAGTAACATTCGTAGTAGACACAGGAGCACAAATTTCCACACTAAAGGCTAACAAAAATGAACGTTGTGGCATTACCTTATCTTCAAAGGCAATATATATAAGTGGAGCATTTGGTAACTTTGCATTACAAAAGACAGCTAAAGTTACTTTACATTTGCCAGGAGAAGATCAACCAATTCATGTTGAAACGGTTGTGGATAACATTCCTTATAATTTATTAGGAATAGACATTCTTACGGGCCAAGTGTGGCAAGATGAAGAAGGCCGTTACTGGAACTTTGGCACACCTACACCAGAAATAAGGTTGTTACAGTGTGCCCCATGCTTGCCACAAAACAAGATAACTAATGTGAAACAATATTCTATTCCACTTGCTGCTGAAGATGGCATTAAAGAAGTGATTTCTTATTTAAGGCAAAGAGGCATTATCGTACCCTGTCATTCACCATATAACTCCCCACTTTGGCCTGTGAGAAAACCAAATGGTAAGTGGAGAATGACAGTGGATTTCAGGAAATTAAATGGCAAAACAGATGTACTTAAAGCTGCTGTACCTAACATTGCTGATTTGGTGTTAGAGATTCAAGAAGCAGCACATCTAGTACTGGTTTCCCTGGATGTAAAAGATATGTTCTTTCAGGTTCCTATTGATCCTGAAGATCAAAAATATTTTGCATTTACTTGAGATGGGGTGCAGTACACTTTTACGAGGCTACCTCAAGGCTATAAGCACTCACCTACACTGGCCCATCATGCGCTTGCGCGTGAACTCGAAAATACTCCAGAAATTTAAAAAAAAATCCGAAATAAAAGTCTATCAGTACGTAGGTGATGTGTTGATAGGGGGTCAAAGTGAGGAAGAGGTAAAAGTAGTCTATGATGCCATAATCAAAAATTTAACAGACATGCAAATAGAAACCCTGGAAGAGAAAAGGTAACCTCCATCCCAAGAGGCAAAATTTCTGGGGATAAGGTGGAAAGGAGGAATTTGGAATATTCCTCCTGATAATTTGTCCCATCTGAATTACATAAAGGTACCAGCCAACAAAAAAGAATTGCAGGAGGTATTGTGAACCTTACGATATTGAAGAAAACATATTCCAGATTTCTCTGTCATAGAACGACCTCTTTACAACCTGTTGAAAAAGAATCGTCACTGGGAATGGGATACATCCCATAATGAAGCCCTAAAGCTATTATTATTGGAAGCACAAACTTTTCAAACTCTGGGGCCTCTCCACCCAGAAGATCCAATAATAATAGAATGGGGATCCTCAGCTAGTGCCCTGTCATATCGCTTTTGTCAACGGGGACCTAGTGGGGATACCAGATCCATTGGCTTTTATCCTCAATCTTTTAAAGATTCGGAAAAGCAATATTCTACTCTGGAGAAAGGACTGTTGACAGTGTTCACAGCACTAAAAGAAGTTAGCAAAATTATCAAAAAGCAAAAAGTAATTTTACAAGGCCCTTTCAAATTGGTCAATCAAGTGCTGTCTGGGAGAGCTCCTCCAAAGGGAATATCCCAAAAGGGGACGATCAGAAAATGGTACAGTCAAATTGAGTTCTATTCTAACCTTTTTGGGCTTGAAGAAGGTCCAGATAAACAATTGAAAATTCAAGAGCAAATCACATCTATGAATGAAAAGGATTTAATAATGAAAACTCCCAGTCCTATTAAAGAGGCCCCGGAATACAAGTGTGAAATGGCTAATGCCTGGTTTACTGATGCTTCTGCCCGAAGAGAAGGGAAAACTTGGAGATTTAAATATGCTGCAATTAAACCTTCCATGCTGTCATGGTTACAGGGGCTGGGGCCAGTTTATCATTATG
>NW_008606222.1:3307-5071 GCF_000691845.1 Merops nubicus | reverse complement strand
TAAGAGGGTGCCAGTTTGGCAGAAATAAAAATGGCACCAGATATTGACAACTGCCAAAGAGAATCCTAACTTTCATGTAATGTGGATTCCTTCTCACCAGGCTAAGCTCAAGGATTGAGCTAGTAGATGGAACAATTGTGCTGATGAGCTTGCTAGAATCAGTGTAGTGGAAATTCAAACTGCTATTGCAGAGGGAGAAAATCAAGAGTGGGAACGATTGCTTGAATGGTTCCATTGTCAATGGGGTCACTTGGGCATCTTTGACTTGTACAAAGAGGCAAAAACTCATGGAAGGCTTGTCACACGTGAACAGTGCAAAACAGTTATTTTTGAATGTGATCTTTGTAAGATCCGGCTGGGTGGACATCCCCTAACAACTGATTCTTTGCATATTCAGAAGGAAAACCTCTGTGGTCCACATGGCAAGTGGATTACATCGGTCCCTTCAGCAGATCAGGAAACAAACAGTATGACATTGTAATGGTAGAAGTAGTATCAGGACTAACTTGTGCAGAGGCTGTTTCCAAGGCAAATCGTGAGAATAAGGTATGTTTATTAGAAAAAGTGTTTGGGGTCTTACCTAAACCCACTAATATCCAATCTGATAATGGAACTCATTTTACCTCTCATTTAGTACAATGGGCTAAAAGGGAAGGTATTAAATGGACATTTCATGTCCCCTACTACCCACAAGCCAATGGGGTAGTAGTGCTTACTAATGGATTAATCAAAAGTCTTATACGCCCACAAGATCCTAGATGGGATGAAAGGTTAAACTATGCTGTTACCACTATAAATAATAGGTGGGGTGTGAACTGATGCCCTTGTCTTAACATCTTTTTCCTTACGTCACCTACTCAGGATAGTGAAAGGCTCAAGAAACCCTACAGCAAATCCAAAACTTCTCTTCACCCTGGACAGATTGTTTTGTTAAATTTACTGAATATTGGTAAAGTTAAACTTGTTTTACAAACACCAGTAAACTCGAATACATGGTTTGCAACTGATTTGAATAACAAACAACACAAAATTAGTACAAAACGGATAATTTGAGTAAATTGTATTAGGGAATAGACTATTAGACTCACAACTCAAAGTGTTGAGGAAACTGTGACCTCCAAAGTCAGCCCTGATCACACCGGCTCTGGACGTCAGAGGAGTTACCTTCGCTATGGGGCCCAATAGCTTAAAGGTACTCCATGCTCCAACCTTCCTCGGCATCTGCCTTTGGGTTGTTGTCTATGATACAGAAATAATAAAATTTAGTATGGAGTATTTTGTTAAAGTATTAATGGTTCACACTGGATCTTGAACATTTACATATTATTATGTTAATTTTAATTTTTATGGGTGTTTGTAAAAAAGGACTTTAGATAAGAACCTGATAGACATGTATATAGATTAGATAATAGATATACTACATTTCTGTCACCTCAAAAGCCATGGGGTGAGATGTGATAATCGGGACTATTTCGATTGGCTTTGTTGGTGACATAAATGATCCTATGGCTCCATCTGCCGGAATTGAGATAGAACTACTATAGAAAAAATGGAAAATTCAATCTGATATGAAACAGTTATAAGAGATGCAATCTTCTGGATTCACGCCAGATTGCCTTTGGACCCAGACCAGAACACTTCAAGAGATACCCTGATCCATCCCTGGTAAGCCATTCCTGCCATCTTCCTGGGGTTTCCAGAAGGCTTTTTCCTGGAACTTCCTGTTGATACCTTCCTGTCGTCCGAAAACTACAACTCCCATCA
>NW_008606222.1:587-3233 GCF_000691845.1 Merops nubicus | reverse complement strand
AGTGTTAACCCGTAATAAACCACATAGTTCATGTATCGAACATTGGTCTCAGTAACAATTCTTGAGTGTGGTAAAGGGCTATTTTCCATGGGCAGTGGGGCTGCAGCCAGAAACGGCGTGGCTGGGACTGGAATGACATGCTTGAAGTACAAAATTCTAATCCCCAGGCCTGCAGTGGACAGTATCAAAATCACATTCAAACATATCGATATTCTTATTGTTATCGAGTACCATCCACCCCCTTGGCATTCCAGATCAGAGGGGTGAAACTTATCCGAGGCAAAAACAGAGGCATTCTGATAGTTATCCATCCCGAACATATTCCTAACATACATTCCAAAGCCACAATCCACACTTAAGAGCAATGAAGTATTTGCCATTTCAAAACAAAGAAAGAAAATTTCAGCCTTCAGCGAAACTTCACAAGAACCAAGAACAGTAAGGTTTTGCCTAAATCTGCAGTAAAGGCATTTTCTTTTTTTTTTTTTTCTTAACTTCCAATATATATTCAGTGTAAGATCTCTTTTGCTCAAGCCTCATGTTGGGTGCCAATTATTCTGTCTCCATTTAAGGGCTCAGGGCAGGACCCCATGGAGCAGAATTTGTGCTCGCCCTCCCTATCCCTTAGTTTTCCCCAGATGGAGAATAGATAAACAAGGGAAGTCAGGAGTAGGAGAGACTTTGCACTGATTGGAAGTTAATAAAAATAAAATATATTGTTTAACTGGGAAGAGAAAGCAAGACGGGAGGTAGATTTATACACAGAGATGGGAGGAAAGCAAAGTAAACACAAGCTGTGCAAAACCCAATCTCGGATGGCGCAGGATTGCTCAGAACCATGTGAATGGAGGCCCCACTGTGCTCTCCCAACATGGACCACCCACTTCCTGCCTCCTTTATAGAGTGTGTGAGGAAGGGGGAGGGAATAATCGCTTCCCCACCAGGAAGGCTGAGTGTTGGAGTCTACAAAAGCCAGAAAATAAAGGAGAAACACCTATTTCTCACATCCCCTGTGACCCTCCGGGTCCTAGATGTCGCCTGTCCCACCTCCAAGCCTCAAACCTCAACAAAGACTTAGAGGGAAAAACCTGAAAGTAATGGATGGGTTAGTATACCTGATGGACGACTAGTAGTACTCTATCACATCTTGTGGAAATTAGGGCTTTCCCCCAACAAGCGTCACGACGATCGGAACTGCCTGAACCGGGGACCATAGGGACACCATGGACCCACGGTGGTAGCTATTGCTATCTTCCCCCTCTTTACCTTTCCTGTCACTTTTTTACCTATCGCAAACTGCTTTATGAGCAAAACAATGAAGTTCCACTGTGTGATTGAAGTAAAACCTTTCTTTGGCTTTCTTTTGCACTTTGACATCAGAGCAAACAAACCATCACGTTTGCTGAGTGGAGAGGACTGTGACACAAGGCAAAAAGAGAAGTAACCTCTCACATAGGTAGGCTAGTTTTCCAGATTGTATTGAATGTTAGCTATTAAAACTTCAAGGAAGGTGTGCTGGTTTAAAAGTAAACTGGCAGGAGAAATGAATTTAGAGAGACCACAAGTCAGAGCTACAATTTACTAAAAGGATTACAAAGTATACAATGATACACGGTAAAAATACTGGCTTTGACCCCCAAGGACAAAGTACAACCCAGCACCCTGGGGCAGGAACAACATAGTGCTCATTAGCTCCTATGCTTAGCACTGCATGGTTCCCCTGGGTGCAAAGCAGAAGGAAAGGAAACCTGTCAGTCAGGATGATGGTCACAGTTCTGTTGGAGGAATGATGTCAGTCTCCCCAAGAGTGACAGTTGTTATAGTTTATTAGTGAGACCACGCCAATATTAATTTAGTAATTTTATTAAGCAAGCAGCAATAAGTAAAACAGCGCTAGGTGGCCGGGGAGTTTCCTCACTCCACCAACGGCGCGCAACAACCCCCCCAAAGTCTCTTATTATATACTCTTCTTTTTTTCCGGTGTAATGTATCTCTTTCTTCCTTCTGCGGCTGCGTCAGCTGTTGCTAGGGGGTCCTTTCTGCCTTCCAGTGGTCTTGAAGGAGGGGGTTGTGTCATTCTTGGTGATTGTTTCTTTACACACATGATTACCCAACCTAACCCAAATTCTTCCCCCTATTTTCATTGTTTACAACACAGAATAGCTATATGTTCGAAGCAAGCAAGCATGCAATTTCAGACAGACTGCTCTTACAGCAAGTTCTGTTGGTTAATCTTTAACCAGGCAAAATGAGTTTCAAAGCAAGCAAGAAAAACAATTAAAAGAAAACAATTAAACAATCAAAGTTTGATTAACAAACTACAGGTTATCCATTACAACAGTCACAGTCCTGCTGGAGTTCTGTTCCCCCTCTGGATCCAATGAGAGGTTCCCCAAGTCCCAAAACCCAAAGCTTATATATCCCCAGGTTCAGTGGGAATGTCCAGTACCTCCCCCCAAGGGCCAGGAGTTTCACAATGGGTCGTTTGGCTCTGTGAATGGTAAGATTCCTTGATAAGCTAGGCCATTGTCAGTACAGTTGGGTCCATGATGGCCCATTAGCAGAGAAGACTGCTCCTACTGGGTGTGAAGGTGTTAACACCTCCCCGGATCTCTTTCCATACCTGTTGAAGCCTGGGGTGGGGGG
>NW_008606222.1:0-529 GCF_000691845.1 Merops nubicus | reverse complement strand
AGCTGCTACCAATGATTTGTTAACAGCCCATGAGCAATGATACAGAGGGTATGGAATATACAGTTTTTGGTTATACCCACATAATGATAAACTGGTCCCAGCCCCTGTAATTATGACATTATGTCAGGTTTTAAGGAAGTCTTGCTGTCTTAGTATGCTACGGAAATTGCTTTAAGATAGATTTCTTTATTAGAAAACAAGCCTTTTGAGTGCATATACTATAATCCACTACAGCATTTAAAGCAATTAATGAAATCTTTCACATTTACTATCATCTGACTAAATTACTTGCCTTATGGAATAACATCACTAGCTAACTTCAACTTGTCCTTGCATTTCAGGACATTCATAGTTTGCTTCTCCCTGTTTGTCTGCACTGACATATTTTTCTGAAACAGAGAAATTCACTCAACAGCAAAATCTGTTACTGTTAAGCAGGTATTCTTCATTGCAGCGCTGGGTGCACAGGGGATTGTTCCACCTTACATGCACACATCCAAAAGTTGTGACGTACGGAAACAGACTCTAT
>NW_008606221.1:29190-38826 GCF_000691845.1 Merops nubicus | reverse complement strand
CTCCTTGCAGCCACGTGCTGGGTTCTCAGATCATTTGCTTTAGCAGATTATTTGGTTTTTTTCAAATAGAAAGCTGTGGAAGGGATTTAGTTTACTGACAAAGCAAAAATGTAAAGTAATTTCATTAACTATGCTAATTTAGATTTCCCTAGAAAAAAAAATCCCAAAGTATAGTTTATTACATTTTCAATTACAATTATTGGATTTCTAATTAAATGCCTGAGTGACAAAAATTTTATGTGGTTTTGTATTGTTGAGGGTTTTTTTAAGAAAGAAAATGATTAGTTTGTCCACTGCAGGAAATATGTTTTATGCTTTCCAAGTTTGAAATTACTTGGCAGATTAGTCTCAGAATTACATTCCCGATACTGGGGTTGAGAGGTAGCTTGTGTTACTTTCTTTTGAGAACATAATGCTTTTAACATAAAATTTTACTTTCAGGGTCCTTTCTGGGAGATAGGAAAAGGAGTAGGAAAGATATCCTACTTTGACTTTCTAGCTTAACGTACTCACAGTGCATCAAAAATATGTAACTTCCTACTAGTCAGATTTGAGTTTGGCCTTTTGAACTTTTATGGGCTTACTGCAAATTGCCAGCTGTGAGTGATCCCTCATGAAATAATCTCCCATTACAGGAAACCAGGCACTGGGATGTGAGGCATGCAAAATATTTATCTCAGAGGGAAAGATACTAGGAGATTGTCTCACTACATATAAGTTCTGTGATCATACTGTTAATAATGTTACTTCTGGTGAAATAAAATGCACTTCCTTAACCCCAGTCTTTTGTTAAGGAAGATTTTGACAGAGACACAGAAGTTTATTACACACCATAATTGGAACTTTGGTCGTTTCCAGTCCAACACATGGAGAAGTGCAAGGTGAAAGGATGACTCACAACTAAGCTTCTGTTACATGTAAGTTTTGAAGAGAGATTTCTATAAGAAAAGACAAAAAGAGAAAAAGTGAAGTAAGGATGGAAGAAGTCTGACCAATACACATCAGGCTAAAAGTTGAACTTCTTGATCTCACAACCACGTATCTTCAGGACTTTGTCACATATAGTAATATCAACAGTTACAGTGAGACAAAATACCGATTCATAATTCTATAATAAAATATTTTCTAGTCTTCAAAACTACAGAAAATGGAAAATAAGAATACTCATTAAAAACCATCTTGCTAAAATATCTAGCAAATAAAAAAAAAATGTATAATAATCATTGAATCTCCGAAGGAGAGTTAAAACAGGCATGTCTTCCTTTCAAGCAGATAAATTAGTGAGCATAACTTCCTTGTATTGACATCGATTCTAGAAATATAAAAATTTCATTGTCATGTTCAAGTTAATACATTAAGCACTACTCCTGCTTCTATCAGCAGCCTGCTTCTAGGCCTAAACTGAGTCACTTCATCCCCCTGAATTTTCATGTAATCTTTTTCTGTGATTTGTTTTAAAATAGTGAGTTCTTGAGGATGGAGATGTCAGTACATGTCCTTTTTATGCCTAGTATTAGAGACCTGCGATATCTCTCAGGTTGTCTGTCACTACTGTATTACAATTCAGAACAACTGAGATTTGTATATTGATGTATCATAGCATTTCCTTGTAACAAAAGAAACCAAACAAAAAAAAAAATGTTTTCTCTGATATGAAAATATCTTCTTACTTGGTTTGTATCCATCCAATCAAAATAAAATCTGTATGTTAGACCCTTTGAAAGTTGTCACTGGCGAGCACAGGGAAATGAGTCATGCCTGATGCCATGATGTTTGACAGCCTACTTCTCTGCACATCCCTTGTGGCTATACGAACGTGTCCTTGTGGTTGAAAGAAAAATAAATCCTATTTCAATATAGTTTAGAGTATATTTTATCTGTGTCAGATCGTGTCATCCTATTCTGTAGGTAAATAAAATCCCTGTGAGAAAGTTAAAAACTACTTCAAATTCCATGATATTCTGTTGATGTTCCCCCTGTAGCATTGAAGAGAATGAGCAGACTGGTCTTTTTTAAAGCGTAAGATGGACAGTTTTCCATCTTCACAGGAACACATCAAGATATTTTGTAGATTTTAGGGATCCAAAACAGTCTCTGCACACTTTCCATCCTATTGCAAAGCAGCCTTTAATGACTCCCATACTTTCCTGCCTTTTCCCCTCACCTCTGCAGAAATCCAACCTGTGTTACCAGTGGAAATATCATAAGACCTCCAGTGCATAGTTTTCTTCATGGCTTGTGAAGTAACTTGCCAATATCACTACATCTCTGTCCAGCTTCACTATCTGTAAAATCTTTGAGATATATTCTGTACAGGGAGAAGTATTTGTTAGGATCGATATTGTTAACAATGTTAGTTAAAGAGCAGTTTTGGGGAAATTTTCTTTGTGCGTAGCACTTGTTCTAAATCTATCATAGGGTATGTATATGCATTCTTGGAGTCTAACTTCTGTTAATCATGTGGGAAATGACACAGTTTTTTAAATGTTAGAGTTTACTTTCCCAGAGAACTATTGGAGTATTCCTGTATTCCTGTGGGCTTCCCTGCTCAGAATGCAAACCAATTTCAATTTTCAATGCCTATTCATATTTTAATTGATTTCATGAATTCCAATTTGCAAATTTTTCCAGATTTGGTCAGGTCTCTATCTGGCAGAACAAAAGTTTTTAGTGCTTAAAGTCTTGTCAAAAAAAATCAGTTTTAGCATTGCAAGTTGTAAAATATGTAAATTTGACTGCAATCTACTATCTAAAAATTGGGTTTGCTACTTTTGTGCAGTGAAAGAGGAAGATATCACAAGAGACTTTAAAGCTACCTGGTTTTAAAAGGAAAAGCCCTTCTAAAAAAATTGAATGGTAGGTAACTTCTTCAACTGGCTAAGGATTGATTCCTGTAATGAGGGTAAAGGCCTAATAAGTGGTAGTGTCATTGGTCCTGGGGATTTAGAATTAGTCTGTAAACATCTTTTTTTACCTTCTGAGTTGGTCTATTGATTTTATATTGATATTTCCATTATCCTTGCAGTTTTTCCTTAAGAATCCATTTGTTGATTCAATGTCTTGCTCAGGCAGAAGGAGGGAAAGATTAAGAAAGTGAAATCAAGTTGATAATGACTACTCACAGCTCCCTGGCAATACAGGAGCTACCAAACTCCACCTTCTTCCAGTTTTACAGGTCATTTTGATAGTCCTTTTCTTGCTTATGTTGTATATAGGCATTACTTTATTGCAGCTCAAAGAAATGATTCAGTGCTCCTTGATGAGAACTAAGTCACCTATCTTCGGTGCATTTTCTGTAGCGTATCATCAGCATTTGTTCTTGTTACCCACTGGAATAATATGACAGAAAGAAATGACATGGTATTTCCTGCCTTCTAAATACAAAATGGTCTGCACATAGCTAAGAGAACTCGTTTGAAAGTGCTCTGTGGAAAATTAAATGCTAGCGACAGACAGCATTCCTTCAACTATTTTCAGATTTAATGTAGACCTGCCAGACCTCCTGGGAAAAGAAAAACAATATTTTTTAATTTATTATTTAAAAAAAAACAAACATGTTTATGAATTTTTTTACCCTTTTCATACAACAAAAAGTGACAGATACATATAGAATTCATATAATGTGAGACAGACAACTCCATATCATCAATATACAAAAATAGGTAGCAGAGACATAAAACTAAGCCCCTAGAAATATGAAACAAGGAAGAGTGTACATCAGAGAAGAAGAAGTGTAATGGTGATTACCATAATTGTATTCACAGTGTAGATTGCATTTTACCTGTAAAAAATTGAAAAAGAGCAAGTTAATGTTTATAATTTACGTGTAAATGCTTTATATAAAACAGTCATGAACTTAATACCTTAGGGAATACATCATCATAAATGCATTACTCAGATAACAGCAGAGTATAATACAGAGGCTTCGTTTTTTTATTATCTGCTATCAAAAGAATAGTAAAAAAGTATATTTAAATAATAGTTTATTTATTTGGTTCCTCAGATTCTTAAAGGGCTGGGGTTTGTTTTGATTTTGTTTTCTTTTTCAGAAAATTCTTGTAGAATTCAATTGGAAATTAAATCAGCAGCGTTTAATAGCAACCAAACCTGATTATTGTAGCTTTCCCAGGAGAAGTGGCAAGCAAACTTAGATGCTTAAAATAATTTTTACCTGAAGGTAATTAAAAATGTAGTAGATAATAATTACCTTTTGTATGGAAATTTGACATTTCTCCTGGAAATTTTGTTCCTGGTACAGATTACTGCTAGACTGTTTTTCATGCACAAAAAAGTTTACATTGAAAGATTGGGAAATATTTTGGAAAAAGGATGAGACCGGGTGGATTTTGAGCCCAGAAGTAATTTTTCTTTTCCACTGCCAAAAAGTAATTCATACTTCAAAATACACCACAGAAGTCCAAAGGAGACTTCCTAGATGCTAGTTTGTTAACATGGAAAAACTCAGCGTACTTATGATTTGCCATCTATCCTGACCTCATTACAATGAACACTGGAAACTACACTGTGATGGATAACGCTAAGCTTCATGTAGCTAAAACATTAAAAAATTATATACTTTTGGAAAAACAGCTGTATTCTGGGCTAAGCTTTGTTCTGTTATTTGAGAGAAACCCTCGGATAGCTGGTAGACTAAAATGAAATAGTAATAGTGACCACTGTCTTTAGCCAGCCTTTCTCCTTGAGAGACATTTCACCATAAGGAGAGGCTATTTGTCTCCATAACTTCTTGCTAGCATTTGGGTGGCAGAAAAGAGGAACATAATGACTTCTAGATTTAGTTGTTTTGGGTTTTTTTCTGTCAGAAGTTTTTGTAAAATGTTCCAATTCCCCTAAACAAGATGAAGAAGGAAAAGTATCCATTCTCTTTTAGCTTCCTATGCATGTGTGTGCAAAGGGCTGTGTGCTTGTGCCATCAGTTTTGTCATTCAGAGACCATAATGTGTGTGTATTGTCAGAAGACTCCAGCATAAACCCTCTTTTATGATATATTGCCACAGGTTTGGTGGAAGGAAGTTGACCAGATTTATTGTATAGAAAGCATCTCCTATTGTGGTCATTCCAGTAAAGTGTTATCTTATCACATGTGAGTGATAAGACAGTACAAAACCATTTCAGAAGTTCATATGATTTCTAATTCTCATTTATAATAAATTAAATTTCATTTGCATCCTCTTCTGGATATTCACACTCTGCTGGTACTCCAAGGGCACTGGCTTGCCCTGTGCTCAGTGACTGTCATGTTCCCATTCTGACAGGCTATTTACCTGTACCAAAACTGCATAGCTTACCCACAGGCTATCAGGTGATGCTGTTCTTACCTTGAGGTTAATCAGGAGGCACAGCTAGATGTAAATATAGGAGTGCATTTCAGACATTTATGAAAAACAAATACCCTTTCAATTGAAGAAATATAGACTCCATGTCAGTATTTTGTAAACTCTGGTTTCATAACTATTCATTGAATAGTTGTACAGCACTAATTTATTAATAGCTGTCTTATATAAAGTCAGATTCTGCACAGAATTATTTTCTGGAGAAAAAACCACAATCTATTCCGGTCACACCATCTAGAAATTTATCTCTAAATATATCTCAAAAGCAGAGTCCTAAATGCTCAAGATGTTTCATTCTTCCACAAAGTTTTTTCTAACCTGAGCAGTGATCTCTCCCCAAGTTTGAATTTAATGGACAATAAGTTGATGTGGAGAGAGACTAGGCATAATTATGCTCTGCATTTTTAGCAGTTTTTCCTTTCGTATCTTCAATCCCAAGCCTTTCTTCTTCATTTGCAGTGTTTTTCCATTTCATTGCTGTCTGGCTGCAATTTGAACGCTATCTGAGATAAGAGTGAAAGGTTTTTCTTGTGATAGTTCCATGAAGCCAAACACTGACTCATTCCTTGTGTATATCGAAGTCGGAAATAGATCAAATAAAAACAGACTGAGAAATATTTCACTCTCTCTTTTCTCCTCTCTTGGAGACACTGACATACAGTCTTGGGGAAAAAAAAAAATATATGCCCTGTTCTCCCATTCATGTTGCAGACACATTGGCCTTGTCTCCACACAGTGAGTGATAATCATAATGGTTGAAATCACTTTCAGGTATACTTAGGACCAAATACGATCTTGACTGAGCTTGAACCAATGCTCATGATATAATGCTAGAGAAAATAGTCTTCAGGCTTCTGCTGTTCTTTTTTGGTTTTTTTAATGTCCCTGTCCAAACTGTGCAAAAAAGCAGTGTCAAGACTATGCTAGTGACAGCCATTTTGGAAAAATAGTGTCTAATGCAGATTTATGTGTCATTCTGAGATCACAAAATCACAGAAGGGTGGGGGTTGGAAAGGACCTGTGGGGATCATCTAGTCCAACTCCCCAGCTAAAACAGAATTGTCTAGAGCAGGTTGTACAGGATCGTGTCCAGGCAGGTTTTGATGGTCTCCAGAGAAGGAGACCCCACATCCTCTTTGGGCAGCCTGCTCCAGTGCTCTGATACCCTCACAGTAAAGAAGTTTTTCCTTATGTTTAGGTGGAACTAACTATGTTCAGTTTGTGTCTGTTGGCCCTTGTCCTACCATTTAGCACCACTGAAAAAAAGATTGGCACCATACACTTGACACCTACCCTTTAGATATTTATAAGCACTGATAAGACTCCCCTCTCAGTCTTCTTCAGGCTAAACAGATACAGGTCTGTCAGCCTTTCCCCACAAGAAAGGTGCTTTAGTCCCCTAATCAACTTTCTGCTTTCCATTGGCCTTTCTCTAGTACTTTCCTGAGACACTGGCACTTTTCTATGGATCTATAGGTAGTTGGAGCTACATATCTATAGATCTAGCTAGATAGTTGTGTTTCAGACTGTTTCTCCAATCCTTAGAAAATAATCCATTATTTGATGCTTTACACAGTCCCATGTTTGTTTCTTGAGTAAGCCCTACCAAACTCGGATTTATTTTTTGTGTGCTTTTGGTAAAGTATTAAGATAGGTCTCCAGAAGCTGTGACCAATAGACTACTGGTCAAAACAAGACTTCTTTAGGAGGTTTGGAGGTTAGTAAAGGTGCATAGTCTTCCAGTGCAGATTGTTAGGAAGAAAATCTCAAGACAACTCCTAGCAAATAGAATGTTGAGATACTATTGGATGAAAGGAAGGCTTTTAAACAACTTAAACAGATACAGTATTAGAAGTGTCCCTTAGTCAGTTGTAATATTAATGCCAGAGAATAAGGGTAGTTTTGTGTTTTGAATAAGTGGACAGAAACATTGAAACTTAAGGTTCAACTCCTTCCAGGTATGTGTCTCATTTCTGAACATGATTAAATGATGTTTTCCTAGCAGTAAAATGAAAATAACAGTATTCAATCTTCAATTTAAAACTGGAAGTGGCTATTGAGAAAACTGGAGAGTTTGTCTCTTAAGAGGTGACTTGAAGAACATTTATTCAGAAAGCAAAAGAAAGGCAAAAAGACGATATTATTACTGCCTTTGAATGGTTTTCTCTGCTAAACTGCACAAAGAGGAAAAATAGCCTAAATGAATACGTTATGCTGCTACAAGAGCACCTGGGGACTGGAGTAAAATAGATTCAGGGTGGAATCACTCTGGCGTTTATAGTACTGAGTTTGTGGAACAACGTTCCAGTAGGAGGAGCAGTAAAATATTTCATTAGCTTTTAGATGGAATTTGACTGATTTTTGATAAGGAGTATACAACATAATTTTTCACCATGACAAACACTAAGATTTTCAAACATTTATATTCTTGTACCTATGGTCCAGGCAGAGCTGTGTAGAGAAACACTCACTGGACATCTCATAAGGAAGCCTTTGTCTTCAACCTCTGTCATATTGCTGCTTAGGTGACAAACAAAAGGCTTCTATTTCTAGTGCTGTAACCTGACATACTTTATGGATACTAAACTGTGCTTAAAATAAAAAAGCATATGCAGAGCTGAATTCGGCTGTTACTCTGATTGCTTATGAGCAGAAGAGGTAACTGTAGTCTTGGAGATACAAATATCCAGGTGGCACAAGAAGCCATGAAGTTAAAATTAAAAATAGCATGCCATTGAAATGTGATGAAGTTGTAACAGGTTTATGGCTATTTTTCTAGTAGTCTGCCTTTTCTTTACAAGCCTTGGTGTGCCATTAAATTTACTATGAAAAATAAGTTGGAAAAAACCAGAGAAAATTCATGTTAATAAATATATGAGGAATTAAAATTGGTCCTTGTGTGGGAGCCAAAAGATTTAGTTAATAGCAATATTAATCATTTTCTAATTCTGCCTTCTTCTCTTCCAGGGAGCATATGGATGTGGTCTTATTTTGATGAAACATTTGCTGTCAGTGGAAAATTTAAAGAAAGTAGTTTCTACTACATTATGTAGTGCAAACACAATGTTTTTCAGTGCTTTTATGCTTTAAAAATATCACTGAAGAAAAAACAAATCAGTCAAAATTCCCAGATAGTATGGTAAGACTCAGATTCAGGAGCATCATTAAGCCAAAGCTTTTCTATTAACTCAGACATACAAAATTAAATTCTGCCCATAGTGAAGCTACTCTGGTTTTTGCTGTTGAGACATACTAGTTTTTCTAATATACATACAGAAGGACTGAGGAAAACAAGAAGGAGCTGTCCCCGTCCATCACAAGGTGAATAGAGGACGGGTTGCTTCTGGGTATTAATAAACGCTGAAAGAAAGAAAACAACCAAAAAAACAAACAAAAATATAGCCAAAAAACAAACCCAAAACCTGTAGGCCCCATATCTCTGATTATATTCTATGGTCTCAGTTCGTTACTGCCTAAGCATGGGTATTTGCCCCAGGACCTTTGAGTGGCTGACAATTTTTCAGCTTGACTTTAATATTAGCTTAAGTCACCAAAATAATTAATTTTAAGAAATTCTTCATGCTTTGTTTTTGCTGCAAGGGATTTTACTAGACATGTTTAGTGAAGCTTACCAAGCTTTCGTTTTCAAGAAGAAAATGGCAGTCTGCAAGCAAGGCTTTGCGGCATATCGCAGACATTTTTCACTGGCACTTGACAAATGAGAGTGGAACTGAAGGAGATTTAAGAAAAGGAGATTTTTGAAGACATACAGCTAATTGATAATCCAATTTGCTCATGCTCAAGAGAGATTTTCATCAGCTAGTCACTTTTTTGCACAAAGCTTGTCATATGTTAAGCCAAAAGATTGCCAAGAAAGATAACTCATTTATCTTATTTTATATTACTTTATTGATTTTATGCTGTGCCATATCAAATGATATGATTACAGTTTTGAAAAGTATCATAGCTCTGTGGCTTGAAAAAAAAAAATCTTGAATGTCCTCCAACAGCAAGATAGAGTACACTGTATGGCACAACTGAAATTATATCTGTTGTGAAAGATTTCTGATAGCAAGAGATAATCGAAGTTAGCAAGCAATTTAGGAAATTAGGGTAGAATTACAGTGAGCATCTAGATTAAATTAGTGTTGAATTCTGTATTATAACTCTCATTACAAAACTGCTTTATGTCTTTGTAGTTTTGACCCTTTGAATGATCATTTTATGTCTTGAGAGTACAGTTAAGACAATGTCGTGTCCTTGTGAGGTACATGTTCTAAAA
>NW_008606221.1:14736-29159 GCF_000691845.1 Merops nubicus | reverse complement strand
CCTGCTGATATTCTTCACCTGTTACTGGTTTCCTCATCTCTGTGAATGAGAAGTTATCATCAACAGAGGTTCATGAGATGATATTCCATTGTGTAAAGCACAGGATGCAGGTAGTATCACCTGCAGTATGGCAAGTCTTTGGCAACAGACTTTATTGCCTTCCTCAGGGGTGAACACAACAGAAAGTGGACAGGGGCATCACATGGATGAAGTTGTCTCTGACATCTGAGTAGATAGTTGCAGTCCATGAAATCATCTATTGGACTGAAGAGTAAGAGAGGGGAAAGATTCATATTGAGAGACAGTCAAAGTTGCTCTTTTTGTTGAGAAGGCTGCTAAAAAGAATTGATTAAATTTACTTTTGGATGCCTAGAAATAATGTCAGTTTCAAATTCCTAAAGCAGCTAGAGTTCATAGTAAACACCCAGTAAATCTGGGGGTCTATGCGATGGCTGTTTATAAACAACATCGATGTTCATAGAGAAACCAGAATTTACAATATATAATGTACTGCTTGTATCTGTATCACATTTAATTCCTGATGGCAATAAAAGAATTCTGCATACCTCTGCAGTACAAAATAGAAAACTGACAAAAATGACTTTTATAAGCATATGCCTGAAAAAGATTTCAGATTAAAAAAAGAAAATACAAACAAACCCCAGAACATTTTTGGGAGAATAGATTGAAAACCTGATGTTTTTACAAAAATGAAGCAGTTTTATCTTACAAGCTGGAAAAACATATAAATCCAGGGCCATGATTATGAAACATATTTAGAATACAACTTGTATTCATTGTAAGACAGGACCCCAGATCAGGAGACAGCTGTGATATAACAGGCTGCTTGGAAAGAGATAATTTAGTCATGTAGATTGTAGTTTTGTGCTGTGCCATGACTCCCAGATGGAAATAAAGCCATATAGAGCTTTTTTCTTATGGCATGCTATTGGTTGGCATCACATTTAACAAAACACTGCAGTCTCCTTTTAAATTCAATATATGCAATTCCTTCATTGCCTGTTCTCAGCCACGGAAACTTACAAATTTTTAATGCAATATAGATGGTAATTTAATGTGAAGTTAATGTTTTAGTTGATATAGTTAGCTATGTGTCACCACTAAGTGACCATTAGCCAGCATATTGAATATTTGGTGTCTCCCAGTGTTTGCTGTGAATGATAATTAATAATAAAGAGGAATAAAGTACTGCCTGTCTCCTTGCAAAATTCTGTTTCACTACAACAGACGTGGGAAGTAGGTGTATCTATGTGAACAGCAACAATAATTAAATAAATAATTCATTTGTATTGAAAGAATCAGTTCTATAATAGAAGCAACACCCTCCTGCATTACTTATTGATCTTCTCAGGGTTCTTCTGTGTAAAAAAAAAAAAAAAAAAAAAGTTTTGTTACAAATTTTCTTCAATTGCTTTCACTGCGGAATATTTTTGCCTCAAACTCTTCTTTTTATTTTTGTTATTCAACAAATAACACATTCTATAATCAAATAATGAAACAAAAAAATCTCCCCACAAACCCCAACCCATTGATATGCTGAAAAATTATTTTTTATTGTATCTATTATCTTTTTTATAAAAAATATCCTGTGCAAAACCAAACATTTCTTAAGTACAAATTTTTTGTGGTGGGAAAAAAACTTTACAATCTGTCTTTTTGGAAATGTAAGTTTTTTAATGGAAATATTTTCTAATTCTGGTCTTCTAGTCAATAAGAACAGGTCCCTGAGAAAAAATCTGTTGACTTCGGCAGGTGAAAACATGACTTAAAGGGAAATGATTGAAGCTCAGTGCAAGATTTCCACTAGTGGTACCTTAGTGTTTAACCTTCCAGGATTATTATGGTGTTGTTGTTGACTCAATCATAATTAAATTTAGCTTGAGATGTTATGCTTCATATAACAGAAGATAAGACAGATCTTAGACAATGCTCTTTACATATTGATGCAAAAGTTAGGAGCAACTGCTGTTCTGTAAATGTGGCTTTAAGAAATTTGCAAAACACAAGGTACAAGCTCAGAAAGTACTTAGCTCTCTTCCTTCTATTCTCTCATTCAAATGTACAAATTCTTGTAGTATAAATTTTTACATGAATATAAATTATTTGGGGGATAGTACTTAATGACTGGAAAATAGAATAAATAGTACCAAAAAGGGGAAAAAAGGAATTATCTAAGCAACAATGGGTCTGCTAGGTTGAATTCAATATTCTGCAAAGTCTTAGAACACATTTTGAAACAAAGAACAATCAAGGACAGAGGTAATTGGGAGGTGGGATAAATTGCAATATTGATTATCAAAGGTGAATTATGTCTGATTCGTCTTATGTCTTTTCTACTAAAAAGACTAATTTCTTCGATGGAATTAATTCAATTGACTTCATCTCTTTCAATTTAAGTAATTCTTTTGCTATAATATTCTATATGGAATTATTATTTAAGGTGGAAATTACAGGGATTAATAAAATAATTAGGAATTGTATGAGAAACTGTCTAAGGAAGATATAAGTTATGGAAAAAGCCAATTATCCGGAATAATATCCTTCAAAAGTCAGTTCTGGGATTGTCTCTGTTTCATACATTCTTAGTAACTTCAGGATATGAACTAATTCGTACCTATGACCTTTTGATCTGGGAGTCCTTGATAGTGCCAAGCAAGAACAGAACACTGTACAAGTAGGGTGAAATACCCTTTCCAACTGAAGGATTGGAAAATTATGGGAACAAAGTGCAAAAATCTTATATTGCAAGCACTTCTACTCAGAGGTAGAAATTAACTAGCTAGAAATAAAGGAGGGGGAAAGAGCCCTACCTGCTTTGAACAGATATGAGCCAACAGTTCATCAGGGAAATTTATTTTAAAAATGCCATGTTATTGCAGAGACCTAGGATGTTGGATGGTGGTTGAACATGATTAGAATCCAAGTGATATTTCCCTATGTTAGACAACAGCTGCAGGTTTTTATCTTTTCCCAGGACCTTAAAGTTAGTGATCTGGGATCTTGGAAAGCATTTTATGATTGATTTCCATCATATTCTGTAGACTTTCTGAGGTAGTCAGCTATTGCATGACTACCTGCAATGGCAGAGATCTATGGTTAAGCACTCAAGTCTTCCCTTTACATTTTGGGACATTTTCAATTCTGCTTTAAAGATAAAAACTTGATTTTAGATTCATGAATCTTAAAATT
Organism: Merops nubicus; assembly: GCF_000691845.1. Taxonomy (NCBI): domain Eukaryota; kingdom Metazoa; phylum Chordata; class Aves; order Coraciiformes; family Meropidae; genus Merops; species Merops nubicus. Next base: position 25,949 of record NW_008606221.1, on the reverse strand, counting down.
GCAGTAGTGGAATCCAGCTTAATTAGTGTCTTCTAACCTTTTTACTCTTCTTTCAAAAAGTTTTTAAGTCTAGAGCAGGTCAGAAAAATACCTAGTGAAAATTTCTAAGTGAATTTTAGTTCATATGTCAATTTGATAAGGTGACTGTGGTACCAATAGCTAAGTTTATTCCCATCTGTGAAGTCAGATATGTAAAATCTTATCGTTTTGTGTTGTTGGTTTTTTTTCTTTCTGAGAAATCTTATGCGCTACAGAGCAGTTCATCCCTCAGATGTTTCCAGAAAGCTATCCTATACTATGACACTGCTAACTCTCTACATTAACTACAAGGTGGATGCCAAACTCTAGGCTTAGGTTAGATGATTCAGACATGTGTGTCTCACCTTCAGTGGCAGCAACTCAAATCCTGAGTAAATAACACTGTTAAAAATTGATCTCATTACAGAGGCCATCAAGTAGAGTGTATCAAGCCAGGAACTTGAATCTACTAGTTAATGAACAATATTGCATAGTTCATTACAACCATTCCAATTATATTTGTAATTTCATATACACTTTTATTTATAAACTATAGTTACACTGTTCCTAAAATGTGATGCAAGAACAGATAAAAAGCATGCTCTATCCAAAAAATGCTAGTATACCATATCTTACCACATTGTATCACTGTAACAATCTGTTGAAATTTTTTGATTATGAAAAAAAGTATTTTTAAAGAATTAGAGCAATGCATTTATTAAGCACTTAACACAGTACTTTTACTGGTTCAGACTTTTAGATAAAAATAGTATGCATAAATAAATAATTGAAATGTAAGTACCTATGCATTCCATATATGAGGCCTATCCTTCTCCTTACAACTTCTCATCTCTATACTCAGCCTTTAATTTTGAAAACCAATTGGCCAAAGTAACAACAAGGTGTCTGTGAGTTAAACTTTGAGGAAGAAACCGCTAAGTATTTTTATCTATGTGGTTTGTGTCAACAGAAATTCTAGAGCTTGAAATATATGTTATTTCTTTGGTGCTTTAATTGCAATGAATGAAAGGCAGAGAACAAAGCTGCAAATGGTCTTGCTGGTGCAAATGTTCAAATTAAAGATCAAAGGCATAACGCTTTACTCTTTAGCACAAAGAGTCACAAATATGCTAAGTGACAATTCACTCTAGGAGTATTAAAACATCAAAATTTGCAAAATCTTAGGAGAATTTAACAGCGATTTATCTGTACCTGTTTTTATGGTACCAAACAGACTAAAAGGCACAAAAATTATTTCTGTTTCCTATTGATCAGAAAACTACTAGGGTGCTCTTGATTTGAATGAGCTGATTTGAAGTTCAGCCTTCTCTTCTCATTCAGTGACAAAATAAAGCTCTGAGTGCAACAATTGATTATATTTTACAAATGAATGTGCCACATTATCATATTGTCTTGAAGATAGTCTATTTCAAATTAACTATAGCCTTTTTTCTTAAAAGAGGAAAATGAAGGAGAGAAATGACAGTGCTAATGTAAAATCCTGTCTGATTTTGAAATGTAGTTCAGCATTCTTCTTCTGCTTTTTAATTTGGCATGGCAACATATTGTATTTAATATGGTATGGCAACATGGCTTTCAGGAGCACAAAGCATATAAGGTTGTCCCTCATCATGTTTTTGTATAATTTTGGATTCCCAGAGCAATTTTCACAATATGACATTACAGAAGATTGTAAGTATAGTAGAACACGTTCTATTATTAACAGTGTTCCCTTGGCACTCCCAGTATTTCAGGTCAAGATCTGTCTTTGCTACATCAGACTTCTGACGCTTTTACAAATGCTGTCTTGTTAAGGGCTGAAGGATATGCCATCTGTTCAAGATGTCCATTCAATATGGTCAGGGAATACCGTGTGTGGTCTCATACAAAGATAAATGGAGTTGTCTGTGGCTGGGCTATGATGGACATCTGGATCTCTAGTTCAGAGTATGTTAAATACACTCATGAAATTACCAAGAGATGTGAAGAAGAAGCTATAAATCTATGGGCCACTTTTTTTCTCTTGTTTTCTCATAATTTGCCGCAGCTGGATGCTTTCATTTTTACTGGAGATGAGATGAACCTTTGGCCCAGTTATTATTGAAAAAGCATCTTTTTCTGGGAATATTCTTATAAGTTACTCCTTGTCTTTTTGTCAAATATATGTCTAAATGTTTTGCTCTTTCATCTTGTAAAGTTCTCACTGACATCAACTGTAGATATTTGAGTCCCCTTAACTGAAAGTTTTAAACATACATGCAAATGTGCCACAAAAAACAACCATCTAGGCATCTCAGGAAAGATGAAACAATTGTGGCTGATTTCTGTAGTCTTGCAGGGTCTTTTGCTCCTAACACAAACTCTGTCTTCCATTCCATCAAAAGCAAAAACCTTTGGGAAGTTTGACAAGCACTACCCTCAGTACATACCTACAGTATTCTTCAGTAATAAAAATATTTTTTGTTGTATTCAGACATTCTTTGTTCATACCACCTATGTTAAATTTGCAGTGCCTTAAGTAGCTGACTGATAGTTACCAACTTTATAATACCCACAGGGACTTGGCTTTTGTTTCAAATGGCACCTACAGCTCAGATATTTCAATTTCTTTGCTTCACTGTCTGCTGTTCAATATGTAACTTTCAGGTAACATACTATATTTTTGCTTTGAAGAGCACAGCATGTACTAATGTGAAGTGGTTGAGAGAAGGTTGTTAGAACCAAGACTAACTGTGTCCTGTATGCTGCTTCTGTCCTTCTCCACATGGCAATTCTATTCCTGTCCTTGTTTTTTCTGAAAAAAAAAGAAAAAAAAAAGAAAAAAGAAAAAAAAAGAAAAAAAAAAGAAAAAAAAAAGAAAAAAAAGGTAGGCTGAAAAGATTGCATTCCACCTGGAAGTCAGCAGTCACTGTTCCTCGTCTGTCATCCCCTCTCCGAGATGAAGCAATAAACAGTGGTGATTGTTGATGTAAAAATAATCATTATATGTGAACTAATAGAGTATAAGTGCAAGTCTAATTTTAGGTACCTGAACAAAAACATTACATTCAAGTGTCTAAGTTACGTGGTATCCATGGTGCAAATATTATAAGGCAAAATTGTTTCTGTTTTGAAAATTATACATTTTTTTCCCTCTGCTTGAAATGTTTTGGCCAGAAACCTTTTATGTTTTTTAATCATCCTGGAATTATGAATATTGTTTTCCTCTCTGTATGAACAATTCTAACTGTACAAAATTCTGTTATATTTCGAATTATAAGCAGATTTCATAGAGAGAGACTGGAAGTTCTACTGTGTCTTATTCTCACTTTTATTTCAGGTAAGAGGAGAGAAGAGGAGAGCATTGAAAAGAGAATTTCTGTTTTACTGTTTTCTTTTTGACTTAAAATATTTTCAATAGCAATAGTGCATTTCAGTAAAGAAATGGAATGGGAAAAAGGTTATTGCCTTGTAGTCTTTAATTTGTGTCATGAGGATAATTACTTCTTCTTAAATGTGAGGCGTGTTTTCATTTGTGGCTAGCTGAAACTGGCATGCTGCAGAAGAGTTTACAGGTGTGATTTACAGAGGAAGGACATGAAGTCCTCATAGTTCAACATATTTTTTGTGCTCATTATTGCCGTGGAAAAGATGACTTTGGAAAGCCAGCATAATCCCCACGACTAATCTCCTCAAGTTTGGCAATGTATTTCTGCTTTAAAGACATCTATGGCATAACTGACACATCCTGCACAGATGATTCTTGGTTACCAGATATGTACAGACTGTAATTCACACAAAACAGAAGGAAGCATAATGCCTGATGAAAATAATTCTTCTTTTCAATTTAAATTATTGATACTTTGGTTCAGCAAGATGAAGCCAGATTAATCACTGCTTTCTGAAACACTAGCATGTCTTAATTGAGACCTTTAAATTTGTCTGAAATTATGCATCTGCAACCATTCCACAGTGAAATGCAGTTCCTTTGGAAACAACCTGGACTACTGCAGTAATTTGGAGAGTGGTCTGGAGATGGATAAATGTTCTCCATGACACCATCCAAATAATTTTGTTTCAATAATTGTTATAATCTGTAGGAAGAACTAGTTACAAGATTTAGCCTGGAATTTTTATTAATCATCCCTAAAAATACCACTGTCTTCTGGGCATGGTTCATCCTGACATAGTTCTTGCCCAGGTGAAACTGGCATTCGTCCAGTAGGAATAAATGTTCTATTTGTGTGAAAGCTTTGTGCAGTTGTTATGCAGGAAATCTTTTAGTTCTTTACTGCTCATAATTGTAGGGTATATTATGTGTGCTTAAAATGCTTTGGAAGTTCAAGTGAAAACTTTTCTCTGTTAAAGTCAATAGGGTTGGATTTCACCCTTGCTCATTGTAACTCAAATTGCCTATCTACAGACCAGGTTCCTAATAATTGTTGACTTCTATTAGAACCAGTGAAAGGTTTACTTGGTTGCACACTTTTTCTAGTATTTGAATTATCTCTCTATAGCTATACTTCTTTGAGCTTTTGTGTTGTGCAGTTTTTCAGAAGGAAAAAAAAAAATCCGAATATAGAACTTAAATACTCAGTAATCACAGATAAACCAAAGATACCTTTAGCAAGTGAGCTCATCAGCCTGTCTGTATCTAGCTCCTCAGCCACTCAAGTAATCTCTGAAACACAGCTGGCTAGGTCTGTATTAGTGACTATGTTTTCCTTACCTTTATCCTTGTGGCATACAAGAAAACAAAATCTTTAAAGTTAAAAATTAAAAACATCAAAGAAAAAAATAAACTAGAAAATTAACTTCCTTACAGGCAATAGAACTGGAAATTTGTTTATTGTCTGGATGGATAGGTGATCAGAAGAAAATGTTTTAGATGTACATCTCAAATACATGTCTGAGCTTTTAATATTACTGCCAGAAACAGTCTATTTTCTTGGGTTTCAGAGGAAAATATAAAATTAGAAAAAATAAAGACATTCACTGGAAGTAAAATTGAGCTATCATGTTAAGGGTAGAGCCAGGCCAGATATTGTCCCTTCTCTAATACTGAGACACAGGCTGATATTTATTAGGTACCTTGAAGATATTTTCTTCTATACTGAGGGGTTAAAGGTTACCATAAAAGTCACTGTTTTCTTATTATAACATCTGCTCCTCTTTTTTGTGATATATATTTAGTTTGAAGGAGAAAATGAGAAACTGATGTCAGTTGACCATATCCTTTATTTTCATACTAGACCCTTATAACAGTCCCATTTTGTCTTCTAAGTGTTGAAATCAGACACAGAAATATCAGCAATACAGTCAGAAACACAAGCATCTTTTTTATTAAAGACCTTATCTAGAACATACAAGCCGTATTATTTTTAGCAATTACAACAGTTTTTGCCCCCAGCTACATGCATTCATTTATCCCATTACAGACGAAGGACATAAAAGAGCATTGGGCCACAATTTGCCCTCCATGGCCCTTTTTTTTTTTTTTCCTATTTTTACTTTACTTTGTATCTCCTTTTCCATTGCCCTGTATATTCTGCATTCATTTCATCTTTGCATCTTTGCAAAAGGAGTACAAATAAGGTGTAACACATTAGCATATCTGATCAGTGGTGTTATATATATGCTCATATATAAATAACTATATAGAAAGAAATGTAACAGAATCAGTCCTCTTGTTTTTTGTGAAAGTTTGATGAAGACTTAAAGTTTATTGCAGTGAGTTAGGAAGGTGAGAAATCAACAAGAACACAATGCTAACTCCACCAAGAATACAGGAGGTGCAGTGTCCTATAACACATTTGCCAGCCTCATTATGGCATTATCCTCTTTGACTTCTTGTGATATCAGGCAGACAATATATCTGTCGTACTTTGGTGGAAAGCAAAAGAAATTTAAAACATGCTGCAGAAATGAGCAGAAGTGGTGTCACATGAGAAAATTCTTCACCTTCTCCATCTGCTTCAAAACAATGAGATTATCCAGAGTTACAATTTCCTGGAACATTGGCTATAGCCTTTATACAGAATTCTGGTACACCCATCAACACAGTCTATTAGATTAATTAGAAGCATTGTTTTCTGTCTCGGTGTCTCTTCTCCTATCATGATAACATGTTATATTTTGTGGTGAGGAAGAAAAGGAAAGTATTGAAGATAGTGTATGACAAAACACTAAATACTCTTGAGACTCTAAAATCAGGGGGAAAACTAGTGAAAATACTTTAAAAAACTGCTAGATTTTTTAATATAATGAATAGACTATATTTCTGAAGTGCTTCTTTCACCTATAATGGGTATTGGGCTGATTTTAACAGAGTTTACCATTCAGGAAAACATAAAGAACAGCAAAACACTCCTTTTCTTCACATCACTCCAATGACAGAAGGGACTTGGGAAAAAAAAATATCTATTTTTTTTAGGCAGATTTATACACGTACCCCCAAAACAAAGAAGATGATTAGAGGCATGAATGAGGAATAACCTGAACAATTGTCTTATACTTGAACTGAAAATATACTGAACAAAAAATTCCTCTAGCAGTAGAAGTTTATTTTATAACTTTATATATAATAAAGCACACGTTAGTAGCCTCTAGACTTGAATGGATTTGCAAACATCATTGAGATCTATTTAAAGAAGATAATTTTGATGCATTTTGTAATAATATTAGTTAACTTTGTATTTTCTTCTTTTTCCTTTCCTTTCTTCCTCTTTGTCTATAGGACCCTAGTCTATTTGGGTGCCCCAGGGACACATTCTTAAGCAAAGCCAGTTTAGACACCAGATATTTCATATCAAGATAATCCTACGCTCTTGCTAGCATTCAGAGCAAAACAAACTCAGTTAGAGTTCATCAAAGATGTAGCCTTTTAATGATGTTATAATACATGAAGTTTTCTTCCCTCAGCTCCCTCTTTTGGGTCTCTATTGTGAAAATGACCAATGTAAAATACTCTGTGTCCACACACTTCTTAGAGTCTCCAGCAGAATTCCAGTCTAATCATCGGCTGATGTAACCCCTGGGTTGCCTTGATTTATGAAAGCCATAGCTCTTCATATTTGACAGGTGACAATTTACACAGGTTTCCCACGACTAGACCTATCAAAGAGCAAAGGTTTAGGAGGCAGACGAACCCAGGTAACTGACATTGTAGAACACGCACTTACATATGCATGGCTGAGGATTTGTACTCAATCAGGGTGATGCCAAAGGACAGCACTGGTCAGAACTGGAAGCAGTAGGAAACAGGAAGAAGAGAATGACTAGAAGTACCCCTTGAACTATATAATAACTCATGTTCCCTGCAACCCTTTGGACAAGTTTTTAATAAAATATCCTATCTCTTACTTTTAAATAATTCTCCCATTTTCAGGCTTGTCAGAATTTAATATATGACCTGCATATTACAAAGCTTCACAAATGACTTGTGGAAGAGGTGCATGGGAAGCAGGTGAGGCTGGACCTGGATGTACTTCAGAGTCAATCACTGAGCAACATTGTAGGGCTGGGTACATCTCATTTACAGTTAAAACAATCACACTGACACATTGGCAAGGAAAAGACATACCATTACTGTATAGAGAAACCAAGCTGTACTATGGGAATATCTCCTTTCAAAGACAACAAAACAAAAGAACAACAAAACCCAAACAAATAAACAAACAAAATCTCCAAAAGAAATCTAAGTGATTTTGGAAATAACACTTTTTCTCTTGTTTATCACAATTATATATTGGAATAACATTGTATTACATCTCTGACATAGGACTTGGTTTGAAAAACTAATTATTTGAAAAGAAAGGCCTAAATTCAAGGTATTCATGTTTTTAATTTGTCTGCTAAGCAGTGCAATGCAACCTTCATCTGAAGGACAGGACTTTCTGTTTCATTATCAAAGTTACTTTTCAGTACTTTAGTGAATCTCATCACTGTTTATCTGGTTTCCTCAAAATGTGCAGCTGCTTTCTAGACTGTTGAATTACATATGCAACTATACTGAATGATGATAATGGCAGTGAGATGAGTAAGGTACTTTAAAGTTTTCACTCACGCATTTATATAAGCAAATCCAACATTCAAGTTGGTTCCTCGTAGCTTTTAGGGGCAATATTTGCCAAAGAGCAGTTTTAAAAGGGGATAGAGTGTTAGAAATGATGAAGTTGTTTTGAAAAATATTTGACTGGCTGTCTACAGAGAGGGAAATGATTAAAAAAAAAGCAATAGGAAAGATTAAATCACCAATTTTGTCAAATTTTCCATTTACACTTTCTTAAAAAAAAAAAAAAAAACCACAGTTATATAAGTATCACATTTTCAAATTTAAAGGTTTGGTTTTCTGTTGGAATAACTTCATCTGTTTTCTAAGAAAATATATGAAGCTTAATGAAAATAGAATGTTTTCAATTTGTAAAAACAAGAATGTGACTATTGTCTAATACCTCTTATGAACATACTTGGTTCATGATAACTTTTTAGAAAAAAAATTTGGAATCTATCCTTGAAGCAATAATTTACTTAAAACATTGATTTTTTTTTTTTTTTTCTGAGAAAGTGATTTCCTACCAGTGCCAATCTTCCACAAAATGTGGCCATAAATTGCACTACTTCCCAAAACCAGACACTAAGTGACTCCCTTGAAAGATAGATAGTTAATTGTTGATAGGTCAAGACAACAGGAACTTTACTAAAATAAAATGTGACAGTAAGCAGAAAGTCTTCTATTCTGCAGTCACTTCTCATAATCATTTATGCACCTTTCCCCTCTCCACAGTTGGTGAGTTTTAACAGGACCATGTAATCTGTCCTTTGAGCTCATCTGAATTATCTTCTAAAATTCACTGCACTTCAGGGCTTACCTATATTTTGCAACACTGTCTGCATTGCAGGAGTGAAAAGACTTATAAGGAAAGATAGCAATTGTACAATTTTGCTCTGAGTAAGGAGCAGAGGAGAGCCCCATTAGCCCCAGAGCATTCCACAGAGCTACCTGTTACTTAGAAAATCCCAGGTCTGTTCTTCCTTCTTGCAGTCTAGTAGGGAATAATTTTCACCAGCTAGTTTATCAGGGAAATATTTTATTTTGTTCCCTTTATTGCATTTTAACTGTGCCAACTGCCACAATGGAGAAACGAGTTTCTGCTCTTTTAGTCCTTACTGACTGGGCTTCACTAGTCTTTTTTTTCATTATTTTCCTTTGGGTTTTTTACGTGCTTTTTTTTTTTTTTTAATTATTATTATTATGCTTCTTTCAGAACTACAGAATTATCCATGTAATGAGTAGAAGCCCCAGTGAATTAGTGTGTGCTCCAGTTGAATATGCAGACATGTCAAGCAGTAGAAGCAACAACTCTTTCTCAGGTCTTATGTGGCCTCTTTCTTAATTATCCTATCTTCTGTTTTATGGTTCCTCATAAAGCCCATGTAACAGAATGCTGAAATGCAATATATAAATCAGGTGCTCCTGCCCTGGATACCTGTGCTCAGCATGAGAGAAGTCTTTTTGGTCCTTCATCATTGTTTATTTTTATTGCTGCTTCTTCCACATAGGCAACTGCAGGTAGAATCAGGGCATGGGAAATAGTCCCTTTAAAACTCTATCAAAACAAAGCAGCTCCTTTCTCTCCAATAAATTGTGCAGCCCGATGGTACAGAATTGTTGATATATCTTAGTCTCCTTTTCCAGAAGTGTTTTTGGTTTTAATTCTAGCCATGATCAGATGGAAAATACCCACACACATTTCACATGCAAAACTCTGGAACCCAAATCTGACTCCTGGCAGCTCCCTCTGGGTTCCTCATGCTCACATTCCTGGCTGTGCCAAGTGGCAATGTTTTGGCTAAGAATCAGTAAATGGGAAGGCAAAGCAGGCAGATGGATGGCGATGCCTAAGGCTATGGGAGCTGCAGGAGCCAGTTTTCCCACTTTGTGCATTAGTGGGCAGGGCCTCTCACTGCCAGGCACTTCTGGAGGAAGGAAAGTCTGTATGGTTTCGATCAAAGTGGCACCTCCCTAAAAACAAGTCAGCCCTGCACCTGTGGACAGAAAAGTCTCAAATTCCTTGCTGTTCACAAGGGGTACAGTGGAGAGAGAACGAAGTGTTAGTTCTATGTGGGTTGCTCTTCCTCTAGCAACAATAAAGTATATAGCTCTTTTGATGATCCTAGAGTCAACTTAAGCACTAGCTTTAAGGGATTGTTTTGTCCCTTGCAGGGTGAGGAAAGTAAAGTTGATCATATTTACACCAGCATTTGATATCTAAATTCAGTGACTGACATAACTATATGTAGTTATGAATAATTTGGCTGCAATATGAACATAAAAGTGTATAAAGAGGATCTCAGTCCCATACCTCAGCAGCCTCACAGGGCCCACTGATGAGCTGGGGCAGGACTTTCCTTCAGGAACACAGCTTAAGGACAAAAGCTTAAACAGGAGTCTCAAATCCCAGCTGGAGGGTTTGGGTCCTGTCACAATTAATAGCAATTTCAGAATACATATACTTTATTCACTAGGCTCTTTTAATCCCTTAATTTTGTGATATGATAAAAGACTTAAATAACTTTGGGTTAGCTTTGTTTGCTCAACTCAAATGTTCTTGTATCTGAAGTTATCTGGCTCAGTGTTCTCACATATTCACATATGCTGCATACACTATTTTACTAGAATCAGTGATTATTAGTAGTCACTAACCTATACTATTTACTTGTGATGATTTAAGAATTATCAGTGTTTCCAAGTTTTATGAAGATTTTTAGGTAATTTGCAGAGCAGTTAAAGCACAGATCAATAATATTAGGAAAAAATAATTTACTTAATCAGCTCATACTTGGATGTTTGTTATGACAGAAGGTAAGTGATGACCTTCTTTAAATGTCAGATTGGCAATTATTAATTTCCATTTGTGTTAGCACTTAATTCTTTTTATTGTGGTTTTTTTTTTGTCTCCCAAACTTTTTTTCTTATTTATCAGATACAGTTACAAAGTAGCATGGCAGCAAAAGAATCTTTTTAACCTTGAGTTGCATAAAGCAGAAATATTTATGCTTCTCATAGAAAAGGGAGATAATAGACCCTATCTGCATAGTGGGACTGGATCTGGAGTATTGCACTGAGAGCTTAAGGCACCTCATTTCAAGAAAAATGTAGACAAACAATGGAATTCAGAGACGAGCAAAGGAAAACAATCATGAAGATGGAGGCA
>NW_008606221.1:0-14705 GCF_000691845.1 Merops nubicus | reverse complement strand
AGGGAAAGATTAAAAGAGACTTGCACTCAGCTGTAAAAAACAATAAAAAACTTGAGAAGTTAAATGCTCTAAACCTTATATACAAATAAAAACCTACCTGTATATATAACTACCATAACATTCACAGTATTTTCCATTTAGTATACCAATGGCAAAATAAAACATTTTTCTGCAGACTGGAAATTAGACAGCAGGTAATTCAGGAACTACAATGGGAATCAAAGTAAACTCCAGCAGGAAGGAAAGACTTCTTTCCTCCATTTCTCCACATCAATTAACCTGCAAGGAGCTATTACAGTGGTTCAGTAACTCATTCCCCAAATAAACTATAACTTCATGTATGCTCCACTCATGCAAACTACGATATGGATATAGGTATAGCATTAATATTTCACTTAGAAATTCTGTGTCCCAGTGCCCAGTAACTGTTTAGAGCTCATACATGGAAAAGTATATCATGACGGATTCCTGAATAAAGACCCTGCTTCTGCCTAAACATCAAGTTTAAATCAACCTGGAAAGCCAAATATTGAGTTAAACCTAGCAACGGTCCATGCTTTTACACAAAAACAGAGAAGGTAGGAGGGGTGAAGGTTTACGTTTGTTTTCTTACCTGTTTTGAAAAGGTTAGTTCAGTCTTGGTACCTTTGCAGCCACTGACATTGGCAACAAATGGATTTGAACTTCTTAGGCAGGACAGTCATGTGGGAATTCAGCAAGGTGGGAATTTGAAGTGAAACACATCCCAAATGAGCTCCACCTCTATACATTTTTATTCTTCTGTTTAAACATATTTGTACTTTCTTCTGATATAAGAAACAAATCTTAACTTGCATTGAGTGTCCACACTCAAGTTCACTCCAATATAGACTTTATGTAAATGAGCCCTGAGTTTAGGGGTACATGGAGTCTATTTAAAGGCTTTGAGTTTGAACTGATTATTTCCAGGTCTCGGTCCTAGCACCTGAGAGGCCTGGAGACCTTAACTAATACAAGTACCTCATCTGCATATTTTATGCTCTGTGGCATAAATCAGAATAGTTCATTGAATTTCATGAAAGGACGGTGATTTTGCATTGGCTGAGGGTTTAATTTTTGCTGAACTTGAGTATTCATAATGACAAATGTGTTGGGGAAGGGACTCATGAGAACTATCTAGTGGGAACGAAGCTGGTCACTGTACCTTTAAAGCAGAAATGACACATGCTGCAGGTTCTGTGATGCAGATGGGCAATTATAGGAGACTCAGATGAGACAGAAAATCATTTACATCCTGAACTGTGTACTGAATGTAAGGTTCCAGTGGTAAAAGGGGAATTATGTGTCAAAGTTAGTGTCCTGTTGTCTGTGCTGTAGCTAAATTGTTGCTTTAAATACAGAAATCTGATTAAATCTGTACTGTCAAAACAGTGGCCGGAGGTGGGTAGTTGAAATGAAAAATGCAGACTGTTGGTTGCAAGTGTGTTTGTTTCTTAAGGATTGGGAAAAAAAATGGTGTGAAGGAAATAGAGCGCAAAAAATTTTAGTTGTCCACTAGGGACACTATTACTTGGCAGTTGATATGTTGCTTGTCTCCTAGAAATAATTATGCATTCAGGTCCCTTCAGTTAAATTGGCACGTTAAGATTTCTGACTTAGTGTCATAACTGTAAAGCAGAAATGGCACAAGCTGGTGGCAGGTCTGCCTTTGGGGCTCTGCCCAAATCAAAATCTCTGCAGCTATGATCCTGGGACCAGATCTGTTGCCAGTGTCACTTAGCATAGCTCCTCCATAGTCAGCAGAGCTATGCTGGTTTACACCAGCAGAAGATCTGGCCCAGAAGAGATACTTCTCACCATTTAGGTCAAATATAATCCTGCAGGTGTTCAAAGAGGAGACTGGCTGCTGTGCTGGTGTGGAAATCTGTGTAACTCTCCAGCTATGGCCTCCTCAGATGCAATGTTCCTTGCAGGGGCTCTTGGAGAAGAGCTGGCACTTGTGTAATGAGTAGGACAGCTTGAACAGCAGCCTCTGGACAGACTGAGAAGCTGTCTCACTGATCACAACGTGTATCCGGCACTCAGATGGTGACAGTTAATCATATCAAGCATTCAGAGACTAGTGCTCCCATTTGACTGATGGAGTGGAAAACAATGAAGCTTTGCCATCATGTACTGATCCTCCAGCCACTGCAGTGAGAGCAGGGCAAGAGGCTTATGCTGAACGGCTTCTGGTGGAACAGCTCTTTCACGTCCTGAAACAACATGAGGGTACAAAAAACCCAGACTGCAGAAGAGTAGCTTGGAGGGCCCTGAGGCAGGTTCTGCCAAGTCTCAGTATCAACAGCCTGCTGCCTCCTTCTCTCGTGGCCCCACATAGCCATGGAAGTAGACCTTCCGCCTTGCAGCTGCCACCAGAGAGGAGGAATGTGAGGCTGGGAGGTACAAGGCACGTGTGTATGTCCAAGGCATTTGTATCATCCAGCTATATTTTTGTGCTATCAGCCAAAGTAAAGGAATTCAGTTTGAGGAAGGGGTAAGGGTAGTGAAGAACCAGATGGTTAGGGCCAGAAGGTAGGAAAAAGATAGTTTCATTGTAGAAAACACAACTAGACGGCTGCATGCATTCCTAATCACTCATATCATGTAAAGATGTTCTTGAGAAGAAAAAGAGTCAGGAAGGTCTGTGATAAGATAAAAGAGGAATAGTGAATTTGTCTCATACAGGGCAACTGAAAGACAGTCTTCTCTAGCCTGAAGGCTGAGAGGAGATATGGTATCTTTTTATAGGTGCATCAGTGGAGAAAACATTAAGGAAGGAGAAGGGCAACAAATCTGTAAAATGGCTGGGAATTTAAACCTAAGCAGAAAAGCAGTAAGGTGCCTGCTGTGGGAATATTAAGGTCAAAAAAACCCTTTGCCTTGTCAGAAATGAGGGCCAATAAATATACAATGTGATGCCCATGTTATTAGAGCTCTGGTCTTGAAAGCGAAGGAGGCTATGTGGCTTCCAGCTCATTGTTCCTTCAGAAAGGATCACTGAGAAAAGATGAGAGGAAGCAGACACATTATTGAACACTATAGCATTTTCTATAAGGCATCAAATAACATGAAAATTCTGAAAAATCTCCAGAGCTGGAACAATTAATGACAATGTAATCTTACATAGGTGACAAGCACCTCTGAGAATAACGACAGAAGTTTTGACTATATGAAGAGCATAGAATCAGGCCTATCTTATTCGGTAATTTGGGGGGAAGGATGTATTTAAATTCTTTAATTCTTTCTTGGTTATACAAGTAATTGCTGGTTGTAGAGATTAACACATCAAGCCACCTGTGCCACAGCACAGGTTTCCAAGTTGAATAGAAAACTGAACAAACCAAAGCTCAGGAATCACAGAATACTATTTCCCTGGTGTCATTTGCAGCAATATTGTGGACCAAGGAATTGTGCTCTGATCTGAAGATGGTATGTTCATTCTAAGATTTTATAACTTTTGAAATGTAGCATTGCAATAGATAGGAGACTTTTGTTTTAATTTTAAATAATGTAAGGAGTAATCGAGGGAAGATGAGAAAAGACAGTAACTTGGGCTTCAGTTGTTTACTATTGGCCTCAGGGCATTAGGTTTTAAATGAGGTGTTTTGTGCTAATACCCCTTTGAGCACTGAGAGTCAGGTGCAGTTTTGGCGTAGTTCAGAGCAACTTTATTGAGGTATAATAGCTTACACCAGCTGAGCATGCAGTCCACAATACTTTGGCATTCAGGGCAGGCAGCTCACACTCACAAGTTAAGCAATTTCTGTATAAAAATTCCATTAGCGCCTGCTCGTCATACAAATCCTGCTAATGCCTCTCTATCCACCTGTGTATTTCTGATGAAAGCTCGACTCTGCTGGCAGAATAGCATGTAGCCGTTTCATGTCCTCAAAGTGGGTCAAATCCTCTAGTCTTTATTCCTTTCAGTTCAATAAGGACTGTAGCTCAGTAAACTGAAGGATTTGAACTCATTAAAATATATTTCTTTTCTTCCTAATTTCCTTCCGTACACTCACCCTGATCATTACACCAAGATCTCAGACTGGAATTCATTAAACAACATACGCAAATGTTTTGAAGTCCCTTCACTTTGCTGTGTGTCTTGTAAATTTAAAGATCAGCATTTACCTTATTTTAGTAAAGAAACAGATTTTATGCTTTATTCTTTACTCTGTCTTCCTTTTATATATGTCCTCAATACCAGTCTTGGTGTTTTCTTCATCATTTTAGGGTTCTTTCCTTCCAGTGACAAATTTTCACTCAGATAACCCTTCATATTCAGGACATTATAATTTAATTTATTCCCAGGAGATAGAGAGTCTCTTTTTCACTCTAAGGATGATCCAGATGCTACATATCCGTTGTCCCCTTTATTCTGTCTCTGTAAGTGTCCTGATTCATCCCAATATATTTGTCAGCAATTTGTCAGCATATGCCTAGATGGTTACTATCATTAAAAGGCTTCTCAGGTCAGTCTCGAAATTCTGATGTAGAGGAGGATTTAAAACAGTAGAAAGAGAGGGAAGGGTGTGGCTTTCTTTCTCATGCATACTACAGGTTCTGTGGGGAGACAGCTCTCCTGCAGGACATACACTAACGATCCACTTTGACCTGACAAAATGGTAACTTGTGGCTGTGTTGCCACTGGCATCCTTTATCATGGGAGCCACAGCCATAACCTACAACTATTTCCCCTTCTCTGCTTGCCACAGAAACACAGATGCACTTTTGCAGAGATGGGACTCAGTCATCACTAAAGAATGGCAGGTATCTTCTCACAGGCTGTGTCTGGGATGCCAGAAATATGGCACAGGAGTAGGAAGTAAAACTGATCTATCTCACCAACACTTTATTAGTGCAATTCCTACTTAGTGTCTCACTGCAGAGGGAATAATATACTTCATACATTAATAGAGTTGGAGGTATTAACATCTCAGCATTTATCATATAGAGTGTCACTTGACATTCTAAATACAGGAGGATATTGTGGTTATTGCAAGTAGTGGGGTGTTGGCTAAGGAATTTTAATGGCACCTATTATAATGGAGAAAAAGCAGTGAGCCACTTTTTTTTTTTTCATGCATAAAACAAGCAGGATGCCTGATAGTTTCCACATTAAACTCAGCTTTTGTGAAAAAAATAAAAAAAAAAAAAAAAAAAAAATCTAGTGAAAAATGTTCATGCTGAAATATGCAAAGTTTAAAAATCTTTTACCTTATATATAGTTGCTATAACTTCTTCTAATAAGAATCTCTGAGGCATGAGAATATGTCAAGATCCTTCAATCGTGCACTTAAAAAGATAGCTGAAAAAATCTCCCTCAGAAAAATTCTGGAAGGAATCTTTACTCTTAAACAAGCCAGTCTTACAATTTTTTCAGTACAATATTTGTAATAAATCAAACATTTTCATTTTAAAACTGTAATCAGCTAAATTGTGAAGGGAATTCATTTATTAAAAAAGCCAAAGTATAAAAAATTATCTGTCTCCTAGCTCTCCAGCTTAATATCTTCAATAAGTCAGAAGTCCTTGTACGAATCCAGAAAAGCAGAAAATAATATATTTCTGTTAGCATTTTACACAGGAGAGGTTTTTCCATGGGAGTACCTGCAAAATGACTACCTCCTGTAGACTTTCATGTCTCATTTACCAAGGCCTTGGAGATAAATTAAGAGAAAGATGTTTTCTGCCACTCCATTTATGTGTATAATGCTTTTTGTTGTCTTAGTACAATCCTTGTATTGACCTGTATGTAAAATGCTTAAAGCACTCTGTCAAGCTTTGTTTTTCTTTTTCTTAAGTAAGGTCTAAACATGGAACAAGGAACTGCAGGTCAGAAGTATATACACAGAGTAAGTTGGAGAACAAAGACAGCAAGTCTTATATCTACTGTGAATCCCTGACATTTGTTTCAGGCCTTTAGATGACACATCTTATATCTCTGTAAGTAGCTTGTTATGCATCAACAGCAAGTTCCATCATCTGAGAATCTGTTAACTGCACATTTAGAATCCCTTAATAGAAAAGAAAGGAATTTTTTCAGTGGGCATCAGGGAATTTGATACAGCTTTTCTTTGAGAGTGACTGTGCTCTGTTCCCTTGTTTACAGAGAGTAGAAATTATTGCAGATGCTGTGGGTCACAAACTATGCTGGCTATCTCAATGTTTTTCAGTTAGTAAATATATGTGATAATCAGATACAAACATACCTCTATTAAAAAAAAAAAAAAAAAAAAGACATTTTATTAGGGTGGTGCTGGCTGAACACTGGGGGTTTGCAAACATTGCAAGTTTGAACACTGAGGGTTTGCAAACATTGCAAGTTTAGATCAGAAGCTAGAAACAGTTTTGAAAACAGACCTCACAAACTTACTCTCCAAAGTGTTGAGAAAATTTTGACTGGGACCTGACCACCACTACTCCTAGGTATTTTAAATGCAAATATTCCAGGCACAGGAGAGATTCTGTTTTCACAGTTATGTAAAATGTGGCACTTGCAGTCAGTGTCAAGCCTGCAGCAAATTTGCATTGTGGTATCTTCTCTGAAGTGTACATTGACAACTGCAGGGTACTTACAGAAATTACTACAGTTGAGAAATCTCAAAGAAGATGACATGCAGAGTAATCAAAATGACTGACCTGACATTAGGTCCAAAATCAAAGTATCTCAACTTTTCTTTGCTGATTCTATCCATCTTAAATTGATGTATTTTTATATTAACTTGAATTATAAACTTAATTTTAGTACTGCACTTCATTTAAATAATCTCTTCTACTTTAGAAGACACTAAAAATACATGCATGTTTAAAGAAAGTTTTTTTCTTCCTTTGTTATACAATCTGTTCATTTGAACTGTGGAAATGAATAGTTAAGAGTATCACCCTTGTGGCACTACTAAGACAAATGCAGGCCTTGGATGATCTTGGGATTAGTTTGTTTAAGCCAAATGAAGGTGAGAGAATTTACAAGCAAAATGCAAACATTTGACAATAGAGTGGAGAACTGCTCAACTCGGTCCTTATTTTCCAGGGGGCAAAAGAGGTGGTGAAGAAGAGAGGGGAAAGGCTAAGGATGCATTTGGCATTCTCAGGTATTGTAACATCTCTCTAGGATGATTGATTGTATTTATTGGACAAATAACAAATTGAATGAAAACACAATAACGTTAATTTCATGAAGTAAAGCAATTTCATTTAGTTATAGGACCAAGGAGTGAAATAATTACTCCATATAATAGGAATACCTGTATTTATATCATCTATAATTATAGGAGATTCCAAAATTATGTCTTTACCCTAAAGCAAATTAGAAAATTAGAAATCTGAACTTTTGTTTCTGATATTTAGTGTAGTATAGGGAGGGTTCTGGAGGGCAGAAAGCAAAATCCATCTAAGATTTTTTTCACGGGAAAGGATAAACCAGTACATTCTATATGAGGTCTCAGAGTACCTTTTAATCCTCCTCCTCATCTTTCAATAATTTCACTAATTGATACTAGTTTTCAGCCAATTCTGCCTTTCACAGTAATTGGCAAACAGCCCATTGTAATTGAACAGCCCTGAGTTTTATTAATAACAGTCACCATTTTATTCACATCTCCACACCCATATGTTCCCTTTCCCCCAGCCATGCCTAACTTACCTCCTCAGACAAAATGAACAAAACATCAATAGAAAATTAATTAAGTTATTTACTTTTATTTACATCAGATGTGAAAGGGCTCCAAATTTCATTAAGGAGAATATGCAATTTCATGGTATTCTGCTTGGATACCTTCAACAGGCTTAAAGAAATGCACAAACAACTACCAGCTCGATAACTGTAATGATTTCAAGTCTACTGAAACAAACGCAGATTTGTGATTTTCTAAACAATATATTTATTCCATGATGAACTATCTAAATGAACGTCTGATTATAGGGCTCTCTCTATTCACTGTCAATTGTGCAGTCCTTGAAATAGTAGTACTGTGGTGAAATAAACTCCTTCCACTAGAGCTAAATGCTGCCTTTGTGCATCTTTGATCCTGATTCAAAATATGATGCTTATATTGTTTATATTGCTACTGTAGAAGGACTGAAGATGGATGAATATTGCAGAATTATATTCACAAAAAAATGCAATTCTGCTAAAAACTAAAAAAAAAAACCAAACCAAACCAAACCAACCAACCAAACAAAACAAAACAAAACAAAACAAAAAAAAAAACCACCACAAAAAACCCCACCCAAACAAACCAAAAAATTACTTTATTAATATCAGGAACCTTTTAAATACATTCTCTAGAAACAGCTGTTTGAAAAAATTGTGTGGAAAGTGGAATTAATGTGTGTACTCATTGATGCAGGTTTCCCCACACAAACTGGTTAATGTTTAAGTCATGTCACAACTTTAGAGTATGTTTAAATCCATTTCTTCTCAATTATATGTGTGAACATATGTTTTTCTTCATGTAATTCCAATAGGGTTAATCACAAATGGAAAATTACACAAAAGCTTGGGAGCTTGGCTGAATCAGGTGCTAGACACTGCTGCTACACTGGGCTGTGCCAAAGCTGCTCCTCCCCAGCTAAAAGGATCCTGTAACTCAAGCCATTAAGCAGCACTCTGAACCTCTGTACATTTATTGAATCAATGTTCAGATAAATCTGACCGGGTGTTTCTTTTCAAATATAGCAGAAGAAAGTCAGTGCTCTTACAGAATGAATACGTAATTGCAGATAGCTTAAAATTATGGGAAAAGCCACACAGAACTGAGAGTACATCTCATCCCATTCTGATGGTGGGCCAACTGCCCTTTAGCACAGAGATTATAGCCTTACACAAAAATACAACAAAACATGCAATGCTATTAGCAGAAGGCTTATTTTTTCCATGTCATCCTGAAAGCACAATAATCAGTAATCAATAAGCACATGTCACACATTAGGTAAAAAAAGGTTCAAATAACCAAAATGATGCTTGAAATGATCTTCTAAAGCCAACAAAAATATAACTCTTTAAATGACAACACAGAGATCTCCAATTTGTATTAACAAATATATCTGTCTGCTTATCTTTCCACTACTGACCTCTTGTACTGACTAGTTATACAACTGTAACATCATCCAAAAATTTGTTGACAGCATTCAGAAGAGTTTTGGTTCCACAATGCGTATGTAGTGTAAGCTGGACAATGCAGATTAATATAAACCAATTGAAGAATTTACAGACAATAAATATGTGCCAAAAGATACAATAATCTATTTTACTTATTGGAAAGAAAAGAGGTAATGAGAAAATACCACCTTCATTATATCTTTTGAAAATGACTAATGCTTTAGTTCCTTTTGTGTTATTTGAATAGCGTGTTATTTGAATAACTTTTTTTCCCTTTAATTCAGGAATTTAAAGTATGCCTACAGACTGTGATGAGCAAAAAGACACATCTAGTCTGGGAATAGATACAAAATAATGCCTTGCTCAGCTTAACAATTACTTGTTTATGTTTGAATATGACTTTTTCATAAGGAGGAACTGAGAGGTCAGGAAAACTTGGAATCTATTATTTATTCTGGCATAGTAACTGGGAAATGTTCACAGGACTAACTCAATGCAAGAACTTTGCTGTTTCCTAGCTCAGCTTTATCCTCAGAGAATCTACCATGAGGGTGGAATATCTCACATCTATCACCCTCGGTCCAGAGCTGAATGAAAGCTTAGCAAAGGCTTTGGGGTGACCCATTTCCATTTCAAGCATCTCCAGGGCCAGCCACACTGCATGGACAGATCATGGTCCCATTGTAGGACCTTCCTATCTCCATTCATTGTTTGTCCATCTGAAGGTCTTCCCACCAGCACAGCTCTTGAGGAATATGGATCACTCCTGTAGAGGCTGTGAAGTGTCTGCTATCACCAGATACAGACATTGTGTCTGTCCTGCTCTGAACAAAGGCATATCTTACACAGATTTCTCACAGCGAGCAGCATTGTCAGACTGCACTGCTGTTGGATCATTAGAAATGCAGTTACATAGTAACTGACCAGACCCAGAATTCTGCTGGGACAACCTCAGCCCACAACTGGGGGTGAGCAAAATAAGTTATATTCCCTACGCACTCTCCCAGTCTCCATGGCTTGCTGCTGAAAGATGGACTGAGTTAGGCACGGTGTCTTCGGCTACTCAATACTTGTTAACAGTCACCGAGTCTTCATGTCAAGTGACATCACTAGTTCATAAAGGTGGGCTCACTCTCCCTCCAAATGTACAAGGGCAGTTTCTAAGCTGCTTGTTGGCAACACATCTTCTCCATGTCAGTTCTTGCACAATTCCCAGGCACTGAATGGGGCAGTGCTAGTTTTCTGACCGCTAATTTGTGCTAAGGACCAAGGTAACAATTCAAGTGTAGGCTGTTTCTCGCTGGTACTCAAACTTGAGCTCCATCTCTCTGGTCAGTTCACTAATGCAGACAAAGACATAGTGTTTAATACCCCACAGATAGATTTATCTTCCTGTTATTTGTCTGAATGCACTTTGAACAAACATAAATTTGTAGCTTCCAGAATTGATGGGAGTTTTACAGTCAATTTCAGTGAGAAAAGAGTCAAACCAATGCCGAATGCCTTCAAATCCCACCATTCATCTTCTTGAAGTGTTAGAGAACTCAAACTTTGTACTGCAGATCGTTTAGTAGGCCTTTCATTATACATATGATAGAAATAAACAATACCTGATAATATTATATTAGTTAATAACTCAGTACTCATATATATGCTAAACCAAAACTTAAAAAAAAAAAAAAGCCAAACAGTTGCTATGAAAAGGCTGTGTAACCATGTATAGATTTTTACTAATTATAGAAAACATTGGTATATTAATTCATCACATGCCATCAACAGATTGATACCTTATAGGAAAATATATACAGCACATGATATTTTACAGATAATTATAGAAACATTAAGCAGACTGACTTAGACTTTAAAGCATTTTGCTGTATCACTTACCATATTTTACACTAAATGAAGTTATGTAATATTTACAATATGCCAGCTTCTCTGAAATCTGTTAATGACATAAATATTGTCTATCAATTATTTCCATTAAGTACAGCATGCAAAATGCCATTTCATGAATTAGTACCATAGAATTATCTTTCTTCTTACGTGTTTTCCCCCTGAACACCGTGACTTAGTAAAAGCATTCGTTTTCAAAAACGTGAGACTGTCTTTGTTGTGACTCCTGCCACATTAGCGTAACAATGCAAGAATGAACTTGAACATGTATTTAAATATTTGAACAGTGCCAGCAAAATAACTAGGAACTCTTTGTGCCTAATGTTAATGTCCAAGTGCTTTGCTTGAGCTCAGCCTTCAGACTGACAATTCAGTTAAAATTATTTACATCAGAAAACCCAAAGGTTTAGTGTCTTGATAGCGACTGAGGAAGGTGTGCTTGAGAAAAACTCCTACAGATAGTGATACACTTCCAGAATAGTCTCCTAGCTTTACCAGTCCATAGACAGGAGAATTCCTCAGCAAGTGATGATGTTTTTGCAATAGATTGTCATTTATGAGTTATTGTTCCATTGACTTATCTGATAATTTTTGAAACCAGCATAAAGTTTTACCGTCACTTAATAAAAGAAAAGAAGGAGGAGAATGATACTGATTTTACATTCTTAAAAACACCATAGTCTTGAAGACATTAATCAAGCTGTAAAATGTTTGGGGTTATGTTTTATTAACAAAATTATACCATAGAAGTAATACTATGCTATGAACTTAACTTTGTCCTTGTTTTTCAGCAGTACTTTCTCTCTAGTTTTCTTAGTCTCCATAGATCTAACAACATCCTTGTTGCATAACCAGTCTTGGCAAATCAGGTCCAAATTATGTTCGCAGTTTCCTAGCACCTTTTCCTTTCTTTCCTCTAACCAAACAACTATCAGTATAGGCTGGGAGAGGATATACTGGAGAGCAGGCCTGTGGAAAGGGACTTCGGAGTGCTGGTGGATGAAAAAACTGGACATGAGCCACCAGCATCCAATCGCAGCCCAGAAGTTCAATCACATCCTGGGCTGCTTCAAAAGAACTGTGACCAGCAGATCAAGAGAGGTGATTCTGCCCCTCTACTCTGCCATGGTGAGACTTCATCTGGAGTACTGAGTCCAGTTCTGGAGCCCCCAGCACGAGAAGGATGTAGACATGTTGGAGAATGTCCAGAGGAGGGCCACCAAGATGATCAGGGGAATGAAACATCTCTTGTATGAAGAAAGGATGAGGGAGTTGGGGGCTGTTCAGCCTGGAGAAGAGAAGGCTCCGGGGGGACCTTATAGTGACCTTCCAGTACCAGAAGGAGGCCTACATGTAGGCAGGGGAAGGTCTGCTCAAAAGGGTTTGTAATGACAGGACAATGAGTAATGGTTTTAAACTAGGAAAGGATAGATTTAGACTGAATGTTAGAAAAAAGTTCTTTAATATAAGGGTGATAGATCACTGGAATGGGCTGCTCAGAGAGGTGGTAGAGGCCTCATCCCTGGAATCATTCAGGGTCAGGCTTGATGGGGCTCTGCGTGACCTGACCTAGGTGAGATGTCCCTACTTTGTGTAGAAAGGTTGGAGCAGATGACCTCTAGAGGTCCCTTCCAGCCTAAAACATTCTATGATTCTGTTAATCCTGCAACTCATTGATAATGTTGATGACTAATTTTAAATGTCAAATATTATAAAATGCAGATTTAGGCCATACATTTGACTATCTGGTATTTTTCTGCTAACGTCTTACTTATATGTATACAAGGTGTTGCATATATTGCAGCACAGTGTTGAGAAACTTGGAAAAAAAAAATGTCTCATGGAACCAATTTAAAAATTGGAAGCTTCAGAAAAAAAAATAAAAAGCAATGACTTTTGTGTGCAGGTGCAAATTCTGTACTAAGGAATTTTAAAATAATCCTGAATTTAATAGTCCATAAACATATGGTTACTCTAATTTACCTGTTGAAATGGCTGTGCATTGAATCTAGCCATGAAGCCATGGAGCAAGCTGGCTAGTAAAAGAGACTGAGGAACAAAAAAGAGAAAAAAAAAAGAAAAAAGTTGTTCTGATGTTATTATGGAGTCTTACCTTTTTTTTTAAAAAAAAAAAAAACAAAACCCAAAACAAAAAAACAAAAACAAACAAAAAAAAAACCAAACAAACAAAAAAACAAACCTCTCTTTCTGCCAAGCTCCTATCCATCTAAACTATGACTAGGTCATATTTGGAAACTGTTGAACTGGATGCTTTTTAGAAGTTCATTACCACGTATCTCATATATTGTCCTGTAAAATAATCTACGTCATTTAGCAAGCAAATTAGTTTCCTAAAATTCCAATTTATATCAATGCACCTGCTCTAATCACTGCAGAGGAAACTCACTTGCAAATCTTCTGTAAGGGTAGCCAGAGCTAAACTTGAAGCATTCCCCCATACTTCATCTAAAGGACAAGACACATACTGGGCGTGCTGTGTGGAAGTATGCATAAAGCAACTGGAAAACAGAGCTGCTCTTCTAAAGACCTATTTCTTCTCTCATTTTGCACACCTTAACTTAAAGGTATTCACCGTTTCCCCTTGCTTTGGGAGGAGGTCCATGAAACCTTAAAGTCCTGAGGTGCTTCATAGGTGTAACACAGAGTTACCTGACCACTACATTTCACACTGTCCTGGTTCGGCTAGGATAGGGTTGGTTTTTCAGGGCAGCTGCAGCATCTGCTGGACTGTTTTCAGGTTCAGAGACCTCCTCTTCCCTCTGAGGGCACTGAAGAGTGTTGAGAAGCACTCTGTAGGTGTGGGCAAGGCCCAACACACTGCTGTCACTTGCATTTCTGGGGAATTGCAGGGTTGATAACACACTTTTTGTAGTTGATTTACCAGTTTGTAGGGGCTCTGCACTTGTTCGGGGGTGAAATTCCAGAACATTGAGGGTGACCATTGGCCTAGGCACTTGCCCATACTCTCCCACACATCCTGCCACTCATAAGTATCCAGCCCTGGGACAGATCTCTTAGAGATGAATTGTATAAGTCTAAACCAAATTTAACAAGCATTCAAAACACACAGCACTGAGACCATGCTGGCCTGGAAGTTCCAAGGATAGCTGAAACTCTCAAAACCTAAGAGTCTCCTCCCCCATCTCACCCACAGACTGGGTGAGGTCACTGAAAAACGACAAGGCTGCATACACATACACATGTAACTTCATAGGCAGTGACACAATCATATAATAAATTGCTATCGCCCAGTAGCACAGGATGAGGCCCCTGACCCAATTCCCAGAGATGGCAAACATCATCCCAGGGAACATAGACAGGAGATAGGGATTAACACAGGACCACCATGCAAGCAAATCGGTTAACATTGTGGATAGGCACTATTTAACTAATACCAAAAGAGGAAAATAAAATTTGTATAACAGGATTGTTTTAGCACACTTTGTTCAGATTCTCTCATTATCTCAACCCTTCGGGCCCCACGCTGGGCGCCAAAAAGACTGTGGTGGTTTAGCCCCAGGCAAGAGCCTGGCACCACATCCCCATCAGCCCTCCGCACGGCAGGGAGAAAAAGGGAGAAAAATACAACCCCCCGTGGGCTGAAATAAGGAGAATTTGCTAAAGGAACGCAGAAGGAACGGCAAACAGCAGCAGTAACAACAGGTAT
>NW_008606220.1:0-349 GCF_000691845.1 Merops nubicus | reverse complement strand
TAGGAAACCATCAGAAGTGGAAAGCTGTTCTGTGGAGTCCCACATAACAAATCGTTGAAACCACTGAAGGAGAAGGCAAGTCAAGTAAGTCTGCAGAAGTGAAAGCGATCCAACTATCCCTAGAGACTGCTGAATGAGAAGGGTGGCAAGGATTCTATACTGACTCACAGATAGTGGCTAATACCCTGTGGAGATTCTACAGCAGTGGAAAAAGACCAATTGTCACAGCAGGGGTAAACACATCTGGGCTGCTGTATTGTGACTGGACATCTGCTTTTAGCAGTGATAATACTTGATGTTTAGAGTAACTACCAAGGATTGCTATGCAGACCAACGTCACTGCCAAACT
>NW_008606219.1:28902-38577 GCF_000691845.1 Merops nubicus | reverse complement strand
CCCAGCCCCTGTAACCATGACACCCAAACAGACAAAAAATGCTTAAACTACCTGTGTTTAAACTTTGGTGTAAACAGAAGTTATAGGCTGGACTTTCTCTTGTCTCTAATAGTGGCACAACAGCTCATTTATAGTTAATTATTTTAAGATGTGTTTTTGAGGTAGCCAAGCTTATTTTCTCATTAACTCAAAACTAGAGTGTCTTTGTGGGCTGTCTCCAGTAGAGCAGCTCTCATGTTCTACCTTTGTGCATATGTGCTCTGTTTGAAGTCCTGAGCCTTGTTTAATCTTGTGCTCAGTGGAAGTTACTTGGTATTGGTCACTGTTACTTAGATCTGTTTTTTGTCTGTAACTATCAATAACATTTAATTCTCAAAACTAATTTGTAGTAAGTATACTAGATTTGACATAGGAATGAAGAGGGATTTAGAGCAGCTTATTCACTGATTATCTCTGTCTATTTAATGTTCATCTCCAGCAACCTAAGCAAGTTAATTTAGTTGCGATGGAAGATGTAACAACCTGAGTACAGTTCTTTTAATCATAATAAACATACATACATTAGCATTCTCATTAATATGATCAATATAGCCTTAAGTACAGTACTAGTTCACTGCGTATTATTCACACAGTATTATTTTCAGATGATTTATCATACACATAAAAATATAATTCATCAACTAACTTGTTTTTTTGGTAAGCATTCAATACACAAAGTACCTGTAAAATATTCACTTCATTTTGGTGAGTGAGCTCTGAATAGTTTTCCCACTGCTCCGGTATCACCATTTAGCAGAGATGTTCTTTTGTACTGTTAAGTTATATTTTTGATATAGCCCAAAAAGAAATTTTCTCTAAGTCTCCTGAAAACATTTTTAGGCATCATTTACCCTCCTAATGGGTGTTGTAAACACTAACTGTACCACACGCCAGCTCAGATTGTCCCAAGCTTTCACTGTCTTCTTATTTAGCCGCTCTATTTGTAAATGGATAGGGTTAACATGTTGGGTGCTTCTCTAGAGGAAAAGAAAAAAGCCAAAACCAACATCACTTTAGCTGTCTAACACAGATAAATTATGCCAACCCAGATTCACTAAGAGATTCCCAGGCTGACACACAATTTTACCTCCAGTCTCTGGTAACCCCTTTCTCCAGCCTAGGAACTCTTCTTCTCGGTGCCTTCTGCAGGTTACCACCAGGCTGGTGTTCTGCTGGCATGGGTCTCATTAGCTGAATGGGTTGCCCACTGAGATTAATGAAATGTTATCATCATGCCACTTGCACCCTCTGTTTCTCCTTTTCAGTAAGAAGTAAAACCAAATGGAGACCGGTTCCTCCTTGGTGTGACTTTATTGACTTCACCCAGGTCATAGCTGCTGATGCTTATTTTCAGTTTGGCCCCCTTTTCTTTTAAATAGTTGGTTTAAAAGGAGGAGAGAGTGAATGTGAATAATTTTTATTAGCTTTCAGGATTCCTCCTAGCTGTCAGGCAGTATTGGAAATCAGCTGGTTTTTATGGGATGGCTTTTTGCAGTGTGTTACCATGGGCACAAGACGGGGAAGAGGAACCGCCTTAGAGTGAATGCAACAGCAACAATAACCCCAGCTCGTAACACATTTTCTACAGTTGCATCAGAAAGCCTTTAAGGATTATAGGAGTAGTCATCTCAGCATCAAATAAGAAGCATACTGCAAATGTCTCACCCCAGGGAGTGGGGGATGGCTCTGCACATCTATGCTCCAATCAAAAGGAGCTGTGTAATCTCACACAGTTGTACTCAAGGTGCCTTCAGGACAGCCACATTGAAGGCTACCAGCAGCACAGCATGGTTTCCAGCCCTGCAAACACTTGAGCAAGCAGCCCCTTGCAGGTATAAAACCTGACAGGACTGAATGTAATTAATAATGTCTTTGTACTTGTTAGAAGTACATAATGAACTGCTTTTTCTGTAGCATTGTAAATTTTGGTTGTCTCCTAATACATTTTCTGCCAGATAGAAGGCAGTAAGATAGCACAGGGTAGAGAAAGTCTAGGATCAGGAGAAATGAACAAAAACATGAGAAGACATCAGCTGGGCTATAGTAATTGGCAGCTGCTCTCAATGAGTAGGGGGCTGGAAGCAGAGTTCGGTCATTTACAAGAGCAAAGATGCCCAGGTAACAACTGGTACTACAGGTTAAGCTTTAATGAAGGTACAGGTAGGTTACAAAATATGATAGGATGGTAAGGGTTCCTGGATAATGTCACCATGTGATAGGTCTCCATCAAAGCTCTGCCCTCCAACTCTTTGCTTGTCCAAGGGGCTGACTATGCCAGTCTCTTGTTATTCTTTCTGAAGTACACCCAATCCTGCTGATGCCTCAGTCAAGAAGCAATCATGTTGACTTCAGAGGAGTCACAATGGGGATATTGTATGCTTTGAGGGAAGGCCACAAGGTTTGTATCTGGAAAAATTATCTCAGTTTTACAATTGCTTTATTAGCAGCTGTTGTGTAGAACACCTCTATTAATCATGTGGGCACTAAACAACATACCAAATCAAAATATCTTCAGTCCAAAGGGATGAAACGTGGGGTTTGCTCCCCAGCCTGGAAGAAAATGTTTTAGCATTTTCCCCTCTTTTCTGCTGGGACAAGAAGGGCACTAGTGTGGTCCCCAGTGGGATAGTGGAGAAGGAACAGGGGATATTTGTGTAACACTTTGCTCAGATGGTGTGACTGGGAGCTTAACAGATACTTTCCATTTGTCCTATTCAAAAGAGCAGTTTTTACTGTTAAGTACCAATTGAATCTTCTCAAACAATTTGGCTTAATGCCGATTTCTTCATACAAGGCTATTAGTTTCAGATGACTCACTGTTAAGTAGACACCAGAGAGGCCCATGAGGTTGAAGACTCAAAGTCCTTAACCTGAGGAGCAGTCCTATCTACTGGAACAAAGGAAATGAACCAGTTCTAGACACTTTCCTTGGGAAGGTTAGCAAGGGAAAGAATAAAGAAGTTTGTTACACCTGTAAAAATATCCTGTTAAGTGTACAAACCTCCCCAGAAGCCCTTATTTAGTGTATAAGCTTTGTCTTCAGAAACTGGGGCCTATATAAATCTGAAAGGCTCTCACTGCATGAATATGTGAGCTGTCTCTGATGTGATATCACCATCAGTTGGGTCCATCTATGCATGATTCAATATAATGAGTTTATTCTTAGATTTTTGAAATTCAGACAGTTATCCAGAACATTTTCACAAGTCAGCTAATTATCTACCACTTCTTAGAATGATTTGATGGCCTCCCTGGACTAAATCTTTATGTTGTGCCAAAATACTTTACATTAAATTGTACCCTTTGAGGGTTTTGTTATTAGAAACTGCAAAAGCAAAGACAAGATGACAAGAGCACTTTTCTATCCCTTATCCAAAGTTTATGAATTGGCCTATTTAGAATAACAAGATAAGGGGAAGTGTCACCCCTATGTAAGTGAACTGGAAAGCCGACATGCTCTCACTTCACAAATAGATATCTTACTTTTAATGTCACTACTGCTACCAGTTAGCACTCTTTTTACATGATACTGCATAACAAGTTACATTGCTAGGTTTTATTTAATTGGGACAGATCTTCAGGGTATTCTTTAATATCAGCTAATCATTAACAATCCTATGTATGGAACCAACAGACCCTCTACACAACTGCACTGCCACGCTTAATGTTTAATTTTGAAATAGTCTCTTAAGGTCTTTATCTTCTTAGATTAGAAAGCTGCTCTCTTTCCCATTAATCTACCAGCTGAACAGGCCGAGTGGTGCCATTTATAATAACCAAGCTCTAAAAACCACCACACTGAAAGGTGACAACTCAGAGAGGGGTATTGGCAGTCTGTGTGATATTGGGTGATTGGGAAGCATCTGCAATTATCTGTTTCGTACACTGCTTTGCAGCTTTGTGGCATCAATGTTCACAAGGCTTCAGGTCTGTGCTCTTGTGGCACTATGAAGAACTGGGGAGTTTAGAAGGGGAAAAAAAAGAGAAGATATTTAAACCCACTATTTATTAGAATTTAATTCTTGAAGGAAAATAGTAACCAGTTGCTGGAAATCTGTAGTAATGAAAACTTTCTGATATACTATGATGCAAAAATAATTGCTCTTGATTCTACAACATTTGAGCCTTACTCATATTCCCACTGATAAATAATGATTGAATACGAGTTTGAGAGAGGCTGCAGATTTAAATCCTTCAAATTAGTCTTCTTAAGCAGCTGTTGCTGGGACCTTCATATTCTGTTGTGCTCAGTTACCACTCATGGATGACACTCCAGTTCACAATCTAGTCACTACAATATGCCCCTAAGCCACAGCAAAAGGAAACCGCTTTGCAAGACATATCATAAGTAAATATTATTTCTTCTGCTGATCCTTGAAGAAACCTGTAGGATCCAGCTGGCAGACTTTGACTGACAGACACTGGAGAAGGACCTTTGCAACAAGGCTTTCTTACACCTTCCTACGCTAAATAAAGACCAGGATATTCCTCCAAGATTCCAGCTTGGTGACAGCAGTTGCATCTTTAGATGTCTTAAACTATAATTTATGGTGGTATGTACTACTACAGCTGATATCAGTTTCAGGAAATGAAGCAACAAGCTGATGCTTCCTTTTTGGTCTTATTGTGTTCTGCTCAAAACAGCCTCAAGAAGCAGCCATCAAGTTGACATGATGCTTGCTTGTGCATGTCTTGATGCCTATTTGTGAATTCCTGCTATTTATATATGAGGTTGACAAGGTAGGTCTTCAGGAATTGGTCATAAATAATACAGGGTTGGAGAAATTTAGATCCAGGATGTTCTGCCTTAGCTCTTTGGGCATGATTGCAATGCATTTAGGAGCTCAGTGACTCCTGGGCTGGAGTCTGTTCTAGTAATAACAAGGTGTGTCAGCCAAGCCAGAGCTAATGAGCTCTTTATACGCTGCCTGTGTTGTCTTAACCTCCTGGGCCTGTGCTGGCACTCCTGCACGTAGGTCTCCTCCACTGTGAAGATGTTACAGCAAAGCTTGGTGCTATTTTAGGACCCCCTGCCCTCAAACTCCAATATCTCTACATAGCATATGGTGAGATATGATCATCATACAAGGTCTGGAACAGCAGTCCCACCATTCTTGAGACTCAAAAGGGACTTACCGTGTCCTTTCCTGAGCAACTAGTAAAAAACATAACCAGACTTTTATCTAAATCTAGCTCTAATTAGTTATGAGGAACTAGATGATCTTTAAGATCCCTTAAAACCCAAACCATTCTATGACTCAAATGAGAACAACATTGTCCCAGTATACTCTAGGTCCCTCAGAGTAAGGACTATCAGACCTGTGTCTCCTGTCCTCTCAGAAATCTATACTACAGTCCTAAAGCCTCTACAGTCAGAGATCCTTCAATATCTCAGATGATATATCCCAAATACATACATGATCTGCACAGCTTTGAAGAAGGTTTAAAGATGAGACTGAAACCACGCTGAATCTTACAGCTTTATCACAGACTATTATTTCTGGCCAAAGAAAAGATGAGAAGAGTGACTGGCAAGAGGAAAATTAAACAAACCCACCTGAAATCAGTGACAACTCTTCAACTTTAAGGTATGACTTCTAGCAGACAAAAGATCTAAAGTTAAAATCAGTTCAGGGGAATGGATAAAATTTTGACAATGTGGAGATAATTTTAAACCACCAAAAATATTTTTTTTCGGCTTTAAGAAATACTAATTGTTTAGTGTGATGCTCTTGGAAAGTGACAAGTGTCTAACACAACATACAGTTATGGTAACTTACATATGTAAGTTGTGTACTGATAGAGCAATAAAGAAATTCCAGGATTATTTTATTCCTCCTGTTTAATGTGCCTTGCATCTGCTGTGCTATCTTGCATGCTGTTTGAAGACCTCTTGAGCAGTTTTTAGGGTGAATCAACTTACTAGTCAGGGGCTGAACCAACTCCTAATAAATGTAATAGATTGATCAACTAAAAAGCTTGGGATCAGGTCCCAGTTGGAGAAATACCTGTAGCTGTTTACAAAAGAAGCTTCTCTTTTCCTGGACAGAGCTCACAATGATGATTTCACACCTTCTACATGATTCCAGATTCTGGTGTGAATAGTCTCAGTTCATATTTACTTCACTTTTGAGTAGACACAAGAGAGGCAACACTGGCTCAGTCCTCCTTTATCCTAAAGGAACATTTTTGCTTTTTTTTGAATGTTCCTGTAAAGTGTTTTGTGAGATCCTTATGCCCTTTTGTACACTATCAATTTTAGCTTTCAAGGACTACTTTTCAAAGCTGTTATTTTTTTTTACACTCTTGGCTGCAGGAAGAAATCAAATGAAACTATAGTTTTTAGTCTTACTTGTAGAGGTTGAAGAGGGCTATTTGGAAATGGAACAAGGTGCTGAACACTGTTGAGACTTTGAAAAGGAGGAATTAACTTCCATAGAAGATAAATAAAAGAATAAGTAGGAAGAAAGGCACGTGGCACTTGCCCTTTTACACATCCTCTGAAACTGTCATATGTTCTCTACCACTTCACTATTCCTTCTTTTAACCTCTAAAAACAAACTTAAATAGTATCTTAACCAAAATTGTTCCCTCGGACAAACCTAAAGAGAATGTGTAAAGGGAGAGAAAAATGTTTTTTATTGCCATGGGACCATTAATACTGTGTTTTAACTTTCCAGTGGCCCTGGCAAAACTTGTTAGCCCAGCTGGCTGTGAGGGCGAATACTGTACTCATACAACTGCTTTTTCTGTCTCTTACCTTCTCTCCCTTTAATAGAGTTCAACCCAAACACTCAGAAATGGTTAGATAAATGGATTCAATGCTTTCCTTCTCTAGCTCCCAAACATTCAATACAGACTGTCTAGTAAATGTGCTACTAGTATATAATATTTGAGATTTATTTTCAATTGTAGCTGCCCTAATCATAATTTCTTTTCAAGATTGATGCGTCTGATAGCCCTGCACCAATTAAAATAACTTAGATTGTATTTCAGCACAGTAACTTATTTCTTGGTGTTTTCCAAAACTATCACTGTTTTACTTCCATAAATGGTAGGAAGAGCATGAGTCACAAAGTTCAACTACCATGTAATCTAGGTCAAATTTAGCAGTCCTCTGTGTGAAACCATTAGGTAGCTTTCAGTAGCATGTATATTTCTTATTGCTTCACTTGAAACAGAAACACTGATACTTTATGATGGGAAATGTAAATAAGAAGCTATAGTATTCATAAAAAGCCCCCAAAGGATATTTTTTAACTTATTTTCTTTTCTCTGTTGTAAATGTCAAACATATAGTGATTTTTAAGGGGAAGTTAGATGCAACTTTTTAGTAAACACATTCAAATTATGTCGTAGAATTATAACATCCTCTGAGTCTGACAAGCTACACCAAGAGGGATATTTCTAAATGTCAGCATTTGGACTGAGAGTCATGAAAGGCATGATCTCAAGAAGAAATACTATGTGAAGAGTGGAGGATATTTGAGCTTATTCAAAATCCTCTTTCAAAACTGAAGTGGCTTGTGTGTGTTGGTGTTTTTGATTTTATTTTTTTTTTTTAAATTATAGTATGTAGACTATTTTATAACTAGGAAAAAACAACTGTTAAGCTTCTAAGCATTTCAAGTTGTATAAATAATTCACTTGGAGGCTACTCCTTGGGAACACCACAGTGAATAACATCCATGAGAGGCAGATATTTAAAACTTAATTTGTTAAAATAAAAACTACAGGATTTGAACAGTAGATCCAGCAGAAAAACGACCTCTCTGGTGCAGGTTTGAGGGAATGCTTTTTGGAGTTTGTATTGTATGAAATGAGGAATTTGTCTTATGTTTCTTCAAGTAAAAGTAGAAAATACAGATGGCAGCCAGAAAATTCTGGAAAAGCAGACAACGACAGCTTTTGATTTCACATCTGTGCTAGCATATAATTGTGTAACATCACTAACTGTAAGCATGAAATTCCTGATTTCCACTTATGCAGCTTCTAAGTCTGAGGGGACAGAATTTCACAAATCCTAACTAAATTGCTAACTACATTTACCCACAACTGATTTCTCTTGCAGCTGATTGAAAAAAAAATTAAACACCATATTGAGCTACCTTCAAAAATATGGTGTTAGGTAACCTCTGCTGCTCCTCATTTCCTCTTTTTTCCCCTTTGCCACTTTCCTGAAACAAGGCAATCTCTTGCGTTGTGGAGTAAATTAAAATGTGTACCAAAAGGTTTCCATTCTTCATGTGAAATTTCTCAGTATAACTTCAGATTAGTGTTCCAGAACCACCTGGAAAAATGGGGTTCATAGACCTTTTAAACTTCAATTTCTGTCTCTTGATGATGAAACAAGGACTAAGCTGCGGAAAAGGAGCATGGGAGAAGAGTGCCCCTAAGAAGAGGATTAACTGTGGGTGAACATTAATTAGAATTTCACAGTGACTTTTGCAACCATGTGTTTACATGCCTGAGAAAGTTAGGATATAGGGAAAGTAATCCTTAATCCTAGATTATCTCTGAAGTGTATTGCTTTTATATGTGAACCTGCCTTACACGTAACTCCTAATAAGTTCATACACACATTTCCTTCATGTCACTGTTCACATTCTTTCACCCCTCAAAATGCTTAGCAAGCCTCTTGGACACTTGCTTCTCTTATCTATCCACCTCTTTTTGTTCTTTCCCTCTTCTTTGTCTTTTCTTGTTCACTGAGCTTCTTGCATCAGTTAGCATTTCCCTCTTTTGTTTTCCAGGCTTCACTACCCACATACTTTCCATCAAATGCTAAATTGTTTCCGTCCAGGCTTTGTGTTCCAACTCCCAAATTTGAGGTAGCAATCATACTATGATTTTATTTCAACTCTTGGAACAGTTGTGGAACTCTTGGAATTCTTCATTCCCCACCTTTCTCCAAAATATCTGTGTAGGCTCTTTGCCAGGCTCTGGGCACAGCAGGAAACCTTGTCCACTGCAGGCTCTCCTACCTATCTCTGCCATGAGAATAAGTAGAGCCACATCCAAGATATTTCCCCCTCTTCTTGAGGGTCAGCCAAAGGCAGCATAGCTCTACAAAACCCACCTCAAAGAGATCTATTTTATAATTTCTCTTCTTGTGCTTGGGTGTATATGTTTGTGTGTCTGACTGCAGACACATGGAATTCACCTTGCTCAGTCCCAGGGCTGAGTGGTTTTGATCCTGTGGGCTTTGGCAATTGTATTAGAGCTTACCCCTTTCCATAAAACATTTCCAGTGTTATATTCAAGGCAAATCTTTGTGTTAGAGTTTTTGTTTTAGTTTTATGTCTCACTCAATTACTCCTACAACACTTGAACATTTCCTTAATAGAAGTTCTCATCTCACGTTTGAAAATAATAGTTTGACTCATCTGCTGTAGAGGACAAAATCTGTGTGGACAGAATTACATTTGCTGCACATATGGGAAGTAACAAGACACCACCTCGTAATTTTGCAATATTTGTAATAACATTAAGCCAATCTAAACAATTTGTATCCCAGACCTATTTTCAAAAGATGACTGAATCAAATACTCCTGGTTTCAACTTTGAAATTCAATGATAGCTTGTCAGCTTGATGACAGAGAGATGATTGCCAAATGCGAGTATCTAGTTACTGAT
>NW_008606219.1:0-28871 GCF_000691845.1 Merops nubicus | reverse complement strand
CTCTTTCCAAGCAGGTTACTGAAATGATCTTTCTGTTACTGCTTCTGAATATAATGGTATGTAGGGACCCTGGAAATATACTGAGTCATTTTTAAGATCCAAAAAAAATGAAAGTGGAGATGGAGAAAGAGGAGTAAGTTTCCTAAAATTTGACTTCTTGTTGTTCATAGTTGATTTCCATTACTTTTTTTTCATGGCTCAGAGGTGATTCCAGTGAAATACAGCAAGTGTGAGAATCCATGTCCCCTCCTGGATCACAGTTAAAGCTTTGCTTTTTCCTAACGTGGGGAGGGAAAATTTTTGTTTCTGTACCTTTTAGCATGTTTAGAAACCTCTCTCGCACATCATTAAACTTCTTCAGCTTTTACTTTACACCAAGCAATCTTTTGTTCTGGATTCTTGACCTGATCCAGTCATATTCCTACTTAAGATGACAAAGTACTTATTCTAGATAAATGTGAGATACCTCAGGGAAAACCTTGCATTGTACCACTGAGCTGTAGCTCCAGCATGTGTGAAAACCCCATGAGGACCAGCACCATGTCTCAACTGAGTGGGTCCAATCCAGACACCTGCCTATGTCCCTCTGTGAATATTGGTAATATTTTCAAGAAGAAACACAACCCACAGTAAATCTCTTACCATGAAAAGGCTTAGTGGTATGTAAAACTTCCTAGTTGCTGAAGTCCTTGAACGTTAAAAGTGGTTGGAGCTTTTAATTTTCTTTCCCCCCCGTATGTATATTCATTCCTTTCTGTATATAGAGTATATAGGTCCCCAGTTCAACCTGCTGTCTGGACTCTATATGAGGCTGTTGGTTTTGTTCTCACTGTTCTGAAATGACTCTCTATAAACATGTTGTGACAAGTCGGTAACAAAAGCACTGAAATTTATTATATGTCTACCAGCAGAACATCAGGGAAAGGCAGTAATAACCAGGCAAAGTGCTTCAGAGCTTTAGTGGGACAATCAAAGCCTCACAAATTCCCCTAAAACATAGGAAGAAATATTTCAAAGACTACACTTTATAGAAAAAGCTGCAAAGATTTGTTTCAGCAGTTGTAAAACTGGCAGTGAGACAAGTTTTGCCAGTTTCCTTTTATCCGAAACATTTTTCACAAAGCCTTAAAAATATTATCTTTGTATGTTCCACTACATTCTTATTTGAGTTCTCCTCTCATCTGATTTTTCTGTCTCATTCTTGCTTTATGCCACTCATGTCTGAAGAGTGCAGCTACCCAATCTAATGAGTAAAGTAACCTAAAAGCCATACACTAGCAAACAAAGATTTGGGATGCCGTATTTATTTTTTTTTTATTGATAAATGAAACTTCATCTTCCTAGATTTAGCAGAGCATTCTGCTCCTTATGATTGATAGTACCTGTTAGTGTCCCTTGTTTTGTTTTTTTTTTTTTCAAAAGTTTTCTGAAGAATTATAAAAGTGCAGGAGAGAAATTCATTTTAAACATGTTTAAAAAGAGAAATTTAAATTATTTCACCATGGTTGTCATCTAAAATAAAGTGTACTGGAAAGCTCTTTGGGAGAAGGCCACTGAAAACTAACTTAATATTGGTGAAATCAACTTTACTTGTATGCAAACAGAATCATACTGAGCTTGGTCCAACCCCTTCCATACGATATCACTGTATGGTTTTCTACTGAATACAATTTGGCCACATCTCTTTGCCTGTCTACTTTTGATGATGTCTTGAATTTTATTAAATGATTTGAAGTCTGACAGTTCATATTCAACTGCTAATGTTCTTAAATGCAAGAATCAGCTGAGGAGGCCCTAGATCAGGGTAAATGGAAAAATTTTAAATCAAAGTGTAAATCAAGAACACTGATTTTGGAATCTCTCTCCCACATCTCAATATTTTATTATACTTGATTTATTCAGACAGCACGAGTAATAAGCCTCTGTTCCCTTGCTAGTAGAACAGATATTTTTTGACGGTGTGATGAAATTGTTATTCTTTCACGGCTCAAATACATGTAAAACAAGTATTTTATTAAGTTATGCTAATTGCACTAGGAAGGGCTAGGATACTTGGTCAACCTTACTTGATACCAAAAGTTCAGTCATTAAAAATTGTAATGATAATACAACACGAGAAGAGTTCAAGTGATAGGAAAGGAATTGTTGCTCCTGGATGCTTTTGTCTTCCAATCCCAGGAATTTAATGGCAGTTTAATAATAGTTATTGTTCTCTGCACATTAACAGACACCAGTATCCACCTCAAGACTGATTTCACACTATTCAGCCAGGATGTTCCTACCTGTGCAGTTTCTCCCTTTGTACCTTGACTTCAGTTTTAAAGTGAAAAGGTGATTGGAATATACAAACGTTCAGCTGCCAGTAGACCTCATATATTACTGCTCTGGGGAGACTGGTATTTTCCTACATGTGTAACACTTGCAAGACTCCAACAGATCATCTGTCCCACAGATTACTTAGATCTGCTCTTGAAATAAATCATAAGCCTATTTCTGAGGGGAAGAGATGTTGCAGGTGTATAACTGGAGGGTTTTGTCCACACTGCCAGTCTACTTAACCATAGCTTTATGGTGGGTGCTTAACAGTGTCCTCTGGTCTATCGACAGACATTAGGGTTACTATTAGCCAGAAGTAATCCAAAGGACTGATCCTAAACATCACTACCAGGAATCTTATGGGCCTCCTAGTCTGTCCTTTCTTCAAGCTACCCCATAATAACTGCTTGAACAGTCAGACCCATGAAGTAATTTGCTTTCTTTTTTCACTCTTCTCAGACTATGTGATTTGAAGTAACATTATTTTTATGAGTAAATACTGCAGACAGTGATGAGCAGCCTGTCCTTATCTTCAGTAACAGAAGTAGTTATGGTATCCATAATTCCCAGGGGTTCCCAAGCTGCTGAGTCCTGTTCTGGATAATGAATCTGCAGGGAATCTCATGACTGAAAAGCAGTGACTTATTGTCAAAGTAGACTGTTTCATCAGGGTCTTTGTAGATGTTACAGACCATGTAAATATGTGGCACTTTTAGGAAAGTGACACTATTCCCTTGGGTACAGAAGAGAAATGTTAGTGCATTAATGCCAGCATCTAGCTTCAAGCCTCAGAGGTGAAATGTTTGCTCTCTTCTCCTGCTGAATCATCTACATTCCCCTTTCGTATTCAAAAATAGAAAATGTTTATCCCTATTAATTTCAAAGTAAAAATGGTCACTTATTACTCATTTATTTTTAGCAAGAATATGAAATAACAAGTGCCTAGAGACATGGGAAGCTGTATCAGCTACTGATGGGGTTGGTAGTTGAGTGGGAAACTCAGGCTGGCTGACTGCCTCCTTTTGTTTACTGAGAAACATAGAAATCAAGCATTTCACTTACTCTTGGATTCTTTTGAAGGATTCACTCCTTTTTTTCTCCCTAACGTCTTTTCTTTTGTTCTTACATGACATTAGATATTTCTAAGAAACAGAAAATGCCCCTACTGGGCATTTGGGGCTTTGATTTTTCTTATCACCATTTTTATTCCTAGTGCTCATGTAAGAATGAAAACCAGAGATCAGTAAGATCAAAGTATGGCCTTGAAGTCCCCTTGTGAGAAACATGGAGCCGTGGGCCGCAGTGCCAGCAGTGATGTGGAACACGCAGCTTTGTACGCAGTGAGCTGAGTTACTTCTTGGTCTCTCCCAACCAGAAAGTACCAGAAGAAGACAGATTTCTTTCAGCTTTTGTTGTCTCTAGCGTGTATCCTTTCCTCTGCAGCCTGCCCTTCCCTCCCTTGTGCTTTTGCACATTAGAATATTAGGTCAAACGCCCTCACTAAAAAATGTGCTCTACAATATTTCTGATTTTCATCTTTTTGCCTGATAGTCTCCTCATCTGCTACATCAATGGTATAATAATTTTCTCCTCAGATGTTTGCCCTTTGATCATGCCAGAGCTTACTATAAATATTATGTAAAACAGGGCATCCCCTGTTCTTTATAAATGTTTACTTTGTGCACATAGGTGCCAGAAAGACAAGAATCAGCTATTATTTGGTCCAGAGAAGGGCAACAAATCTGGTGAGGGTTCTGGGAAACATTTATGATGAGGAGTGGCTGAGGGAATGGCGACTGTTTAGTCTGGAGAAGAGGAGGCTGAGTGGAGACCTTATGCCTCTCTACAACTCCCTGAAAGGAGGTTGGAGTAAGGGGGGGGTTGGTCTCTTCTCCCAGGTAATTAGCAATAGGATGAGAAGAAATGGACTTAAGTTGCACCTGGGGAGGTTTTGATTGGATATTAGGAGGAATTTCTTTCCTGGCAGAGTAGTGAGGCACTGGCCTGGGCTGCCCAGTGAGGTGGTGGAGTCACCATCCCTGGTTGAGGGATTTAAAAAACATGTAGATGTGGCACTTTGGGACATGGTTTAGTGGTCATGGTAGTGTTCGTTTGGCAGTTGGACTTGATGATCTTAGAGGTCTTTTCCAATCTTAATGATTCTATGATTCTATTACTTTTGGAATTATTAACAATTTTTCTTATTTCCTCCCTCATTGTACTGTTTGAGCAATCTGTTACAGAGCCTTGGGGATCTGTGTTCTGGATGATGAGGAAGGGGTCACATAATGGATTAATACTTATCTGATCTTTTACTGTTACATAAATTACACAATTGTATTGTTTGCCCTAATAGTGATGTTTTTGATACTTGTGGTGGAAGCAGACGGAGGGATTATTTTCTGTTTGCTGTGGAAACCACTTGAAATTCAATCCTGGGCTTTTATAATTAATTATAAATTATATACTAATTATAGTGTGGATGATAATCAGACTAGATGACAGGATTGTCTTCTATAAACTTAAACCTGAGTGTACCTTATGTTGTCTAATTTTAGCCAGCTACAGGGATGGGGACAGTGAACTCTATTTTGAATGGCAGGTTATTGATATATATAACAAACAAAAATTATATACACATAGACATAAATATATAACTATCAACCAGTGCAAAACAACAGTTCAAAGAAATGTAAA
Organism: Merops nubicus; assembly: GCF_000691845.1. NCBI lineage: Eukaryota > Metazoa > Chordata > Aves > Coraciiformes > Meropidae > Merops > Merops nubicus. The sequence goes on along the minus strand of NW_008606219.1, from coordinate 23,858 downwards.
TATTGTTCTGCAAATTCTAACATAGAACTGAATTTCTCTTTTCCTATTAAGAAATTTTTCTATATAATGGAAATATCTGCACGTCTGGTATATGATCCTGTTTGCAAACTCCTGTAGGACAGGTTGTAAAGCTGCAGGATGTAATAAGGGGCGTTCTCTCAGTTTGCTCTCCACTAAGGGCCTAATGACATCAAGTTCAAAGCAACAGGTCGTAGCATGTCTTCCTGATGCAGGAACTGTTACCAAGCTTTACCTGACCTTGTTGTGCAGATTTCATTTTGGGAATCTATCAAATCTAATAAAAATGTATCAATTTTTGGCATTGATAAATCATCCACACATCTCACTTCCAGGCTGCACACCCCTGATGAATGCTATTCTCTGTGCTACGGTCCTTCACACCAAATTCATGTGCAGTGGTTTCATCAGGCTCTGAGTAAAGAGGGAAGCATGAAGAGCTCACAGATTAAATTTTGCAAGAATAAAGCCTGTATTAAAATATTATGCATTGATGACCGTAGTTATCTGTATAGTCACTTTCTGAGTTTTAATGTGATCATCACTTATGGTAAAAAAATATGACAGGCTCTAACATATAAAGGGGATAGAACTTGTTAATGTAATTAAGATTCCTACATATCAATGCAAACATCAATCACACCTAATGATGAGCAAATCTGTCAAAACAAGGGTGCACAGAACAATAAGCTATTAGTTTACCTTGGAGTAAACAGGGGAATATCAGGTTGAACTGGAGGGCATAGATGACAGCTGCAATTAAGACTCCGAGTACAACAGTGTTTAATTCCAAGAAGGAAAGTTCCAACAACATGTTGATGAATTGTAGTTTTAGAGAAGATGCATGGTTAATATTTAAGGACTTGAAAAAAAGCATTATGGTTATAGTTTCAAGAGTATAACCTATTTTTCTTTAAAAATAAACAAAAAAGGATTAAGGGTTACTTGTACAGAACTTAGAATTATCTTTATATGGAACACAAATCATAATATAAAACTTAGAAATTATCAAAGAAAATATAGCACCTGGAAAACCCAGAAGTAGAACAGGCAAATTCAGACCAGACACAAAACTTCCTTTTATAATTGCAACTGTTTTACTGTAATTAAGCTTTAGAACAACCTACCAACATTTGTTCTGGATTTTTCACTACTGGAAATGTTTAAGTCCTATGTGTGTTTTGCATTATGTACAAGATTATATGGACTAAATGAGCACAGTGGTCTCCTCTGATTTCTAAGCTAGTGAGAAAAATAACTAGATCCTGTTTCAAAGTTAATTTCAGTCTTTATAAATCTACACATCCTTCACAAACCAAAGGAAAAGTCCACCATGGAAGTAAAATTCATGCAGGATTTAAAATTTTAAGTTAAGCACTTTAAAAGCGTAAATGAAGCATTTGGTTTTATGTTCTGAGGTATAGATTTTTATATCTATAATTTTCTCACAGCACAAACCAAGCTTCTGAGAAGGCAAGATACTTCTCCATCCTATCAGGCTTGTAGCCTTGAGACTAATTGTATATGACCATAGTAGCAGCTGATTTTCTCACCACACTGAAATGTCTTTATTTCAAACTGAATATTGCATTGAGAACCCCACAACCCTGTAGAGCAGAGCAAAAGCTGCCTCAGTCCTCCTGGACACCAGCTAACTAGCTGGAATGAGGGGTTGGATTAATCCATTTCAAACTTGCAAATGAAATATGCTTATTTGCTGCTTACACGGGCTAGGACACATTGCACTTAAAGACAAGACTAAAGGAAAGAGTAAGTGGTTTGTCACCAGCTGCAGTGAAATCCAGGGTTGTACTTGTGGTACACAAGGGAAGATAGACTTTCTGAAAAGAACATCCTGCAATTCCAATCACTTCATCATGTGAACACGATATACCTCTATATTATAATATTATACACCTGCATATACTGAGCAAATTACATCTTAAGGGAAACTTAAGGGAAACTTTTTTTTTTTTTTTTTTTTTTTTTGCTCAGACTTCTGCTGGAAGTCCTTTCCAGCATGTGAAATATTTTATTTCTAAAACTTGAAACCATTAACTTCCTTCGTAACAGCTGCTGTCATGGCAAAAAAAAAAAATGTTTTGTATTTGCTTTTGTGGGTGGATACACAGTGTATTCTTAGGATTATCCAACTAACAAGCTGCGTGTCAAGAGTTTGTTTTACTAAGGCAGTGTTTTCAGCAGAACCAAAACAGGAATTCTGGGTAACTGTACAATTAATCCTTCATCATCACTCTCATCACACTTCAAACAACCATCAAAACTGTTTGGGTTTTTCCACGTGTGAAACAAGCGTCTGATCAATCAAAATGCTGCAGTAAAAACTCACCCAGTTTTTGCAAAAGTTGCCCAGTATCTCAACATGGATCGGCTTAGGATTTCTTCAGCTTTAGTGTAATTCACTCTTCTTTCTAGGGGCAGTCCAAACACAAACTCGATCTCATAACCATGCATTACTCCCATCCACTCCGGCCAAGGGAGCTTGGAGGATCGATGCTCAAAGAAATAAAAGAATGCATTATGTCCTACTTGAGCAAATTTTTTGGTGAATTCCAATGCAGGACATATTATATTGTAGTCACCAACGACATCATCCATGGCATCACGGTAGTATTCTGGCTTTTGCTCATTCTCCCCGTCAGTGTATTGAAAAATGATCGACTCTATTGCAAGTTGGTTTGCTTCTGGGAAAGCAACAGTTAAAGCTGTTTTAAATTCTGTTCTGTTGATCAAGCTATCATTATCCTTGCTGAATCCAGGGACTCCATATGCTAGAAATGCTGATCCTTCATCTTTATTAACCCCAACTAAGAGCTGTGTTTGTTTGAAAAGGCCATTCTCAATCAAAGTTTCTGGCATGTCTGTGAGAAAATCACCGTCCACAACTGGACAAAAATATACGCCTACAAGAGGGTGATATGGTACAGCAAAAATTTCATTCTCCAGTATATCCTTTGGGTCCTTGTCTTGGAGGCAGAGGATTAGCTCATTCTCATCGCTGGTGGGACACTGGAGTTTTTTCGCCAAAGCCACTGTTCTGTTTCTGGCTTCAGATGCTGTTATTGCAGCCCAGGGGGCGTTTGCAGATCCACTTTGCATGATGGCTCTTGTGAATACAGGATGGCTTTTAGGAGAAAGGACGTGGTAGCTGACAGAAGCTGAGCCAGCGCTCTCTCCAAATATAGTCACACTTTTTGGATTGCCTCCAAATGCTGCTATGTTCTCCTGGACCCACTGAAGTGCTAATCTTTGATCAAATAACCCTGCATTTCCAGGAGCATCCTGGTTTCCTGGCAGAGCCAAAAATCCTAATGCACCAGTCCTGTAGTTCATGGAAACTACAATGACTCTCTCTACTCTGGCCAGAAACTTGCCATCATAGACTGGTAGGGAAGTCGACCCACTCTCAAAGCCTCCACCATATATCCAGACCATGACAGTCGCATTCTTAGGTTTGGGAGAAGGAATCCATACATTAAGGTATAGGCAGTCTTCACTTAGGTTAGTTTTTGGATTCCACATCTCTGATCCAGGAAATCCTGGGAAAGTCGTGTCTATAAGCTGGTAACAGGAGTTTGCATGTTTTGTGGCATCCCAAACATCTGACCACTTCTCACAAGGTTCTGGTTTTCGAAATCTCAGTCTACCAATGGGTGGCTGTCCATAAGGTATTCCAAGGAAGGCTGTCACAGTTCCTCCCAGTACCTGCAGGTTTGTCCCTCTGACTCTGCCTTTCTTGGTTGCAATGACATTATCCTCAGGCGCTACCTTCCTGATGAACACACACAGGAGAAGAAGCCACATAAGAAATCTGGTATGGGGACCTGCACCATTTGTCCACATCATGATGCCTGAAACACAAGAAAAAAAGAAATTCAGAATTAGTATTGCAATGAACTAGTACCAGAGCTAAACTAGTTTAGTCGAAAAGGGTGTAGGTCATCCCAAGGGCACTGAAAATAAGCTGGAGCTGCTGCACAAAGCTCAGCAGTCTTTAATCATGCGTTCTTGTTAGTAATGTCGCAAAGACTGTGTTTAGTATTTTGTATCTCATAGAGTGCTTCAGAAACACTGCCACTAAAAAAACAGTAGAGCTGAAGTCAGACCAGGGAAGGTAAAGTCATATAAGCAGATTCTGACTACTTCAGTCAGCAGATGACTTAACCGCTTGCATTTCCACTGGCATGATGAACGTGATGTTTTATGGTCTGTGACAGAAAACGCCATGCCTGACCAGCTACTATTCTGTCAGAGGTTACTCTGGCAATTTTTGTTCTCAAATCAGTAAAGAACGATAACAAATATCACTAGGCACAGATTTTTCCACAAGTAAACATGCATCCCATTAACACTGAAAAGGAGCTTGCAGCCAAGTTTTAATCCAAGGATTTCCAGGTCTGCTTAACTTTTGAACTATGTGTGTGTGTCACTGTAGATGCCTGGGTGAAGCCAACCTCTGAGGTGACATTGCTAAAAATTCAACACACTTGGTGCTTTCACTGTCTGACTGACACGTCTTAAGATCTGAAGATGCTTTAACAAGTGAAGTACATGAAAGACCTCTGAACTGCCTGTGAGTTTGTCAGCTCCTGTGGGCAACTCCATATGGAGGTATGCCAAGATCTAACTAAAACATTTCTTTCGAGTTCTTTTTTCTCTAAAGCAACTTAACCAGCTTTACAACCATCATCATCACAAGAAGTAGTCATACTTCTACTACTTAGAATGAAAATTAAAATGCTAAAGAGGCAAAGATTTTTAAATAAATGTAGGTTGTGCCTAATAATGTAAGCATGACCTTTGCTTCCTGAGAAGTTTTCAGAGTGATAATTAACATTATCTTAACACTGATAAGATGCTGATTATGTACCACATTTAAGCATACCGACAGTCCTGTTTACCCAACCTTTTCAAATTCTATAAATCCCCCACTGTCTTGCCCTTGAAAGTGCAAAGTCAGAAAAAAGACTGCATGAACCCATTCCTAGGGCTTACGTATTTGAAAATGCTCCACAAAGCTGCCTTCTATTTTTCCTTGTGGTCCTGTTGTACATCGTGTGCTCTGTCTTGCCACTTTAAACAGGCCATTCTTTGTTAATGAGAAGCACTCATGGTTTTAAAAGGACTGAGGCTAATTTCTGTGGAAACTACAGCTGTAGCCTAGTCTGAGCTCTTCTGCTTGTTCGAGTATTCTTGGACATCAACTAGGAAATTTCAGGGGGGAGAAAAGGAAGACTTTTCCTCAAAGAGGTTCCTAACCTTGAGTTAGCATCAAAAAAGCAGGGAAGAATCATCAGAGACAATATTTTTAGCATTCATGAAAACAGAGAAAATAGATAAATTTTAGAGAAACATAAATATTCACTCTTTTTTTTTTAATATTAAAAAAATACATAAGGTGGTGAATGGGATTAATAGGCTTCAGAGCTGGTCTAACACTCCACTTAGCCTCCAGCTTGACTTACAAAAACCTGCTAATGTCCCTGTGGGTACTAAACTTTACTAATGTGAGTAGTCAATTTGGACAACTCACGTGGTCTAGAAACTCCTGAGGAGTTTGAGTAAGCTGAGGCTCACTCCAGCAGCCCCCAGGATCTGCATGTTTAGCTCCCGTCTCTATGTGCCCATCATTTTTTGTTCCATCCATTCCTGAACTAAAATCTTTTAATTTTTGGGTGAGTAAAGATATGTAAAGATTAGGTTAGGGGTAAACTCTTCACCCTGTCTCACAGTCAGTGAGGCCACGGGGCTGGCTGTAAGGAATGTTTGTAGTAGGACTCTAGCTGGGTGTGTGTGTACTCAATGTACTGTGAGCAGAGAGTAGTTTCTACAGTCTCTTGTTTCACTGACGCTCCTTTTTCACACAGTCACTTCTAACTTCACACCCAGGACTGAATCACAGTAACAGACTGAGAATAATAAGAGAAATAAGACTGTTTTCATTAGGAAGCAGAAAAAACACTATGAAAAGCAAGAGACGTTATAGTTCCTGAAGCTTCTAATATCCAGATAGTAATTGAAATTAATTGCCCTCTGCACTTTGCTGTTAATTAAAAAGGAATAGGACAAGAGCACTGCAAAACACAGAAGCATAACTTTTGACCCTAAGAAGTTTTAGACAAGAATTATAGGAGGGGAAAAAAACTATCGAAACCCCCAATTCTGTACCTTTTTAATTAGCTCTGCAGAAGAACAGGTGACATTTTAAAGAAAAAAGGACTGAAATAGATCAAGCTCGAAAGAACCAGAAGTTTTGTACCACTGAATGAGAGAACTTGTCTAGTCTGAAGTTACTCTGTTAATATTAACAACATTAGCAAAAGGATTATTATTATTACACCTTGAATGTATGGGAAATATTCAATTTAGTAAGGTTTTTAATGCTGCATAAAAACAAACTCAATCACGTAAAGCACACTGAGCAAAACAAACATTACTTGATGATTACTATAAAAGGGTCAGAAGATTGCTGCAGCTCATCAACCTTACCCGAGCAGAGATATATCATACAATGTATTTGCATACTTTAAAAAGCCATTTCTGTAGTAGTTTCCTGACAGCAAAAGTTAAACAGACTACACTTGTGTTCCCTTGCTGAATAAGAATACAAAATTTCTTTCGGTGACTCTCCTCTCCTTGCAAATCCTTACCCAGCCCAAAATTCTATACACAAGACTATATAATCACTATTTGATTAGAAAAGATGGTTGAATTAATAAGTGATTTCTAGCTCAGCTTAATTTACTTAGCCCAGGGTTCCTTGGATAGGACCGAGGTCTGATCCACACGCCTGCTGACTCGTTCCATTTGCAGAGCAGAGTGAGTTTTCCCAAGAGAGCAATAAACGGGCAGAGCGTAACATTTTAAAAGATCACAATCCCCGTGCAAATCAAACTGAACTGTAAATTACCCTGGCAGACAGAGACGTGTAAATAGAGAATCACTTACCCCACTTCTATTACAAGAACTACAAAGTTTTTAAGAGTCAGGATCTTTGAATACTTCGGGGAAAATGCAGTGTGCAGCTGCTGCTTTAAGCCCGTAAATTGGACAGTACTGACATTATAATCCACTGTTTCTGACACAAAGCTCGCGAGAGCTGGCAGCAGCAACTTGATCTGCAGGCAGCCCTTCCTTACGAGCTGACATCTGCTCGTGGTGTAGCTGTAGAAATGCCACAGAGAGAAACCCGGCTGGGAGAAAAATCAGCCGTGAGCTTCTACAGCGCAGGGAAGATGTGGTGATTTGTTCTTAGCATGGGGCAACAGTTTTGTAACCTAGAAAGATAAATAGAATGATAAATATAAAAATAATCTCACCTCTCTTTTCTCCATCTTGCTTAGAGCACCAATCTCACCGATACTTTTTTGCTGTTGTACAGCTCATATCAGTACCATTTTAAAGTATCTCAAATTTTTCCCTGTAATATAAATAGCTATTTTTGTCTTTAAGCAACCATGGTAGATAAAAAAGCAGTGTTCTCTGCACAGCGATGTCAACAAAAGGCAAATGTCAGTTGCATTACTTGACTCATGGCCATCTGTACGCTTGGTAGAATCCTGCACTGTCCTCTTCTGATTTTAGGGTTAAAAATGGTACCCATGTAGTGCCACACACTGTTTTCTCTCTCTTCTTAGAGAGAAAAAAACCTTTCTTCTTATGCTTCAGAGAGAAAATCACCCATTCTGCTTAATACAACTGATACCCTTCTTTTGCCTGAATCTCTTAAGCATCTTTTCCACCAGAATTCAGCACTGCAGGTGCAAAGCCAGTGTAAACTGCAGGTCAGAGCTGTCAGGGCTGCAGCACAGCTGGGGACATGTCCCACAGCCCAGGGGGAATATTTAGATTGCAAAGATTTCAAGGTAAAAAATGGAGGTAGAATAGAGGAGTGGAGAAGATAAATAAATTACATGCACCCCTCTTACAAATGTCTTATCAAGCTCACATCCCTGAGCCACCACATGAAAACAAAAGGATTTCACTGGTGGGACTCCCAGCCCCCAGCAGCATCTGCTCCTCTACCTCTGCTCTGAAAAAAGCAACTTTTCCACAAGTTTTCTTCTACTGAAAGCCTTTGTTACCACTACTAGAGATGAAGAAAATTACTTTCCCTCTAATAATCAACCTACAGCTCTGTTTCAATTACACAAAAGCAATATTTGGCAATGCATAGTACAGGAATAAAGCAGAAATAAAAAGTTAAGTATGAAGTTTATAGACCTTAACATGGAGACTACAAATGGTTTTTAAAAGCTAGCAGGTGAAATAGTGTTTTAATAGAAAAAAAGCTCAAAAAAAAAGCACGGTCATTTGGGTTCTCCCAGTAATTTTACAGTCTACCTTTAGGAACAGGCATTTGATAGGTATATGGCTGGGATATGTCTATCATAGAGAATGTGTCCCAGGCTAAAGCTAAACCAGGTTATAAATCCCTAAGCTTTCAGAATGGGAGTGTCCATCAGAGTGGCTAGGTGGGAAAATTCTTAGCTGAAATTGCTATCTCAATAACATAAATAGAAATATTTAATGGCAAAATAAGATAAATTCAGAATCAACACTAGCAGTAACTCTGGCTGATCTTTTTTTTTTTCCCTGCAGGAAATGCTAAGTTGTGCTCTTTTAATTAAGGCAGTTTTCAGTGTTCTCTGATGTGCACATTCTGACTTCCTTTAGTGCCTCTTCAACCCATGTGGAAACACGGGCAGGTGACACACATTTGCTGTGACATCAGAGGGATGAATCATAAGCCTCAAATTTTGATAGAGGTTACTTTTAAATAAGATATTTCTGATGCTTATGGCAAACCATCGTATTCCCAGCTTTCATCACTGCCTTGAACAGTAAAGAAACAGCAGGAGACTCAAAACACTAAAAAAGCTCTTTCTGGCTTCATCTGGTTTCCAACATTGACCGTGTTGTCCTACATCTGCTATCTCCACTGCTCCCTCTGCCTCTCCTTGCCCCTCTGCTCCCTTTTGCAGTGCCCAAGGCACCTGATACAGCCTCCTCCTCTGAGGCAGACACAGCTAACAAATGCAAAATGTGGAGCATTTCTATGGACTCTGACAAGGTGACCCTGGGATAAGTGAATCAACTGTCTCAGGCTGTTTCTCAGGCAGTAGGAAACACTGAGTTCAACTTTTGGGTTACCTGGATGTCTTCAGAGAAGAGAGGCTTTTGGGCAGGTTGTTTAGATTGTTACACTTCTCGACTATTACGCTTCAGTCTAATGTTAGACTATTATGCTGTGTTTTTAAGAAAACTAAGCCCTCTTCTATAATTTTTTCCCTTTAATTAAAAAATTAACATATAAATTGAAGTTTCACAACTGTGTGCTGTGAGAAGAAACGCTTATTTTATTTATTACTTATCTTAAGAAAAATACCTGCACAAAAATTAGAGACTAAATACTTTTAATGCCTTTAGTAATTCTGTGTAGAGTGGTCATTTTCTCAGTTTTCCTTTGGGAGCTTGAGAGGAAAGGATGTACAAACCAGTAGATAGAATACTATATATATATATTTCTGTGTGTGTATACAAGAGCTATTATATACACATACAGAGATACATGTATACATATACTGGTAGTTTTAAATATCTCTATCCATCTACCTACCTATCTATAAAGCTGGATATTTTTTGAGGTTATATAAACTTTTATTTAAAAGAAGGTTATTAAAAGTCATCACTGAAGTCACTACCAAAGCTAAAAATATCATTTCATTATTTCATGTGCACGTATGAAATAGATATCACACTGACATAGGAATTTTGATACAAGAGATGTCCAAGTCTCTTAAGAAATTAAAACAAAGGCCAACTCTAGGAAAGGCTGACATTTAGTATGCTAAGAAGCTTAGAGAATTTTAACTATATGTATTATAGAAATATCAAACATTTTTATTATGGTTTAGTTTATTATTAAACTGCCCTTCAAGATATTACCTAAGCATATGCAGATGTTTACACTTATGAACATCCTAAATTATAAACCTTTTGGGTTATTGTCAGGACTTAACTAATAGATCTGAGTAATCCATGAGAGGAAAACCTATTTGGAAAGAGATGTACCTCAGGTATTTCTAGCGGAAAGCACATGCCTGTCCCCCAAGGTGTCCTCTCAGCTTTCAAGATCTAATTGCACTTGAAGAATGCCAGTCACCAGATTAGATCCTGCCCTTCCAAACCATCTACAGCCCCAGAAAAGGCACCTGGCCTCCTGTAAGGATAGCTGGGCTGAAAAGCTTTGCAAATGTCACTTCAAAGTAAGAGATATCCCATAAGAAACGTGTGCAAGTGTGATGAAGTAGTTACATGTTAATGGTATGTAAAAGTAGGAAACATTCTTACTTTTGAATTGATGAGAGGAAAATCAAATGGCAGATTATAGTTAAGTTGTACGATATGTTATTTGTACGAAAATGTGGGGAGGCTTTATTTAAACTCCAGCCTTGGTAAGCTCCCTTGGGGAGGCTCGGCTGTCTCTGATCCCCAGCTGAGTTTTCACACTGAGCATCTGTGTGACCTTGGCTCGAACCTCTGAGAAAACTGCTACGCTGTGAGAAAAAGCTGTAAAAACCCATGTAAACACAAGCTGTACATGACACGAAAGGTGAAATTGCAGGCAGGGGTAAGATTACCGAGGTGGGGACAGTTAGCAGCTCAAGGACTCAGAGGGAAAAAACAAAGCTGCAAGCTGTGAAATCTTCAGGTTAAAACCACAGAAAACAGGAGCTCTGCAGCAGCAAGGAACTACTGATGCTCAGCATTCACATGATTCTGCTGTGCTTATTAGGAAATAAATCACTGCCTTTGCTTTCAAGCTGAGTATTCCTTGCTTGCAGAACATCTTTCCATGCCCAAATACAGTGACCCCGCAGAAGTTACACCTTCCTCTTCTTTCCGCGTTTCTTTTGGAACCATGGTTCGAAAATCTGTGAAGGTTGTGGTTATACTTGTCTGAAATTCTGTGACTATTCTAGTTATTCAAAGAAGCCTTGATTCAGAGGCACTTCCAGGACTAGCAGAAGTTCCCAACAATTGATATGAAGGGTAATTTGATAATATTAGTAAAGGTGTCTTAGAGACGTACCTTAAAAATGGATACCATTTTATTAAGCATACAGAAGACACTAGCACTCATATAAGCCATTAAACACGATTATATTTCCCTCTTATTGGTTCAATTATGATCCTCTGTACCTTTTTCCTTATTACTCTAATTATAGGTTGGCATAATTTCCTCTTTATTAGCACAATTATGGTCTGTACCTTTACAAAATTCTTGGAGAAATCAAAGCCAATGAGAAAATATAGCCAGTTAAAAGATAGAGGTATTATTATTATTATTATTTCTTTTGAATGTTCACTTACTCCTATTTCCTTATGGTACTCTTGCAAAAGTCAGTATTCTGTCTCATATACAGAATAGATTCAATAAAGAAAATGAAAAATTAATAATGTATACATAATGTGTCTTGCATGGCATTTCTATAGCCTGGTGCTTAGCTTGTAAGAAAACAGGCAAAACTGGAGTGTCAGCAAAGAGCTGAAGTCTCGTGTGAGCATGATAAAGACAATTAAATTATAAGTTTTGTTTCAAAGATTTCTGCAGAAAATTAATTAATTGACAATATAACTGGTTTCCCTTTCTGTTTCCTTTTTCTTTCCTGCAGATAGTAAAGCTCTAATTGTTCAAAATTATGTAAAGCTATCAGAATAACTAAGCTTGGTCACTGGTAATCACCTACCAACAGCAATGTGAAGTTTACAACAATTATATGTCCTCTCATACCCAAATTCTCTGAATAACTAAGAGGTTTGATGGATAAATGAGGTTACTTGAATCTGTGATGTAGAATTTGTATTGGGAAGCTCTTCCCAATTCTCTCTTTTAAATTTTGGCCTTGCCACTAATACGATCCTCCATCTTTCAGTTTCTGGTTCCACAAAAGAGATATACATCTCTAATGAAAAATGCTTAGAGATGTTCAGTGGTTTAGATTAAGTCACTGCAGCTTCCAGATTTGGATTTCATCCGGCGTGTTGAAAATAGCAATGAAAAGATTGAGCCTTCCATCGGGACCTGCTGGGACCCACGGGTGGGAAATGAGGAAAGAAACAAGTCCAGTGTGCCCCAGTCTGGTCATCAACAAACAGATCAGAGCAGCTGAATGTGTCACAATTATAGATTTTAGTAGTAATAGTTAGGTGTTTGTCATGAGGTGAAGCTTCAGATTCACTGGTGCCCCCTGTCATTGGTCTGTGTGGGTTTGAAACCCATGGGAGAGGTTCGAGAGGTTACTGCAGCCCACGTGCAACAAAGGTATCTGGGCTGCTCCTTCCCAATAGTTTTGCTCAAGTAGGCACCATCATTGTTGGTCAACATCAGGTCACAAATTCTATTTTTCCTCACTGTGACTGCATGAGGGCAAAACTCAAAAATATTCCAGAGCTGTATTTCATTTATTTTCTATAATTCACAGCTGATTTGATCTCCTTTGCCTATGTGTTTCGTGAAAGAAACAGAACTTCGGGTAAAAGCAGATGACCCTGGAAGAGGTTATGCTTATTTTGTTACTGTTGAGGCACAATACACGTAGGCTCACACTGACCTCTGCCACAGGGCTGTGCCCAGAGACCATTACACTTATGAAAGCTCAGGCATTGCTGAGCACTGTTGTGGTCCCATCAGAGAAGTAAACTTCCCAGGCTGAGTGACTTTTTAACAGCAGGGCCTGTGGATGTGAGAGTGTTGTGTAATCATGAAAATCTCATTATAAGCACCTGTGCAAATTTTTCAGGATGATTCTGTGATTGGTGAATATCAAGTAATTCATCACAGGGCCATCTGCTTGAAAAACAGAGGTGTTAGAACAGGTGGCTTAGTGGAAAGTACAGTAGACTCCCTCAGGTCTTGCTATATGTCTGTGTATTAAGTACATAACATTAACTTAAAGGTAATATGATGTTCAAAATTTGATGCTCCATATGAAGTTCAAGGATACAGATCAAACTACCAAGAGCATTTTGATTCCAACAGTATTAAAACATTAATCATGTATAACTATCAGGAAACTTTATTTTGTTTGAAGAGAATTCTTCATCAGTTACTTCCATTATTAACAGTGTATTCTTTTCATCATTATTCTGCCCTGTGCAGATTCCTGATGGATTAACCCACCCCATAAACCCCTTTTCTTCTTCTCACCTTTGTTTGCATGAAGGAAATCGTACAAGCCTTAAACAACTCTGACTTTTCCCCATCCCTTTCCCCCTATCATGTAGTAGCATTTTAACACCCAAAACAATCCATCCGTAAGTGTATTTTCCCTGGGCAGGGGTTGCAGCAGGCTGAAACAGGGAAGGAAAACTTCAGTGCACTGATAGAGAATATAGCACCATGGGTAGACCTGGTAGACCTCAGCTGGGGAGAAAAAGCATTATTTTGGTAGTTGCAGGAACATTGTGATTCTCTGCTCATTCTCTCACTTTTGCCTGAAGGGAGATTCAGTACAAAATGCACAAAGACAGTCCACAACCTGAAAGATTTCTATTTAAGTTATCAGACCAAGGATACTGGGAAGTTGAAAGATGTACCCAAGATCATAAGAAAGACTGAATTGCACTCAGACACCCAGAATCTTAAACCACCATCCTTGGTTTATTTTGAATGCCCCAGTTTTAGAGTGGCAATGTGATTGGTTTTATCTCAATGTATTCCTAAAAACTGAAGATATTTTCAGCGGTCATCTTGAATAAAAACAGCATTTCCATCCATTTCCCATAGTAAAGAGAAGTCAGCCCTTGGCATTCAGAGGCTGCATTTTCTAAAAGTCACCACAGGCAATAATCACAAGTTACTGCAGAATAGTCCTGGGACTGGGGGAACTGGGGTTGTTCAGTCTGGAGAAAAGGAGGCTCAGGGGAAACCATATTGCTTTCTACAGCTATCTGAAAGGAAGTTGTAGCAAGGTGGAAGTCGGTTTCTTCTCCTAGGTAACAATAGGTAGGTTGAGAGAAAATAGCTTCAAGTTGCACCAGGGGAGGTTTAATTTGGATGTTAGGAAGAATTTCTTCCCCAAAAGGGTTGCTAAGCCCTGGAATGGGCTTACCAGGAAAGTGGTGGAGTCCCCATCCCTGGAGGGATTTAAAAGCTTTGGAGATGTGGTGCTGAGGGACATGGTTTAGTGGTGGATTTGGCAGTGTTAGGTTTATGGTTGGACTCAGTGATGTTAAGGGTCTTTTCTAACCTTAGTAATTTTACTGTTATATTTTGTGGGGACCATGGAACTGTGGTTCATAGTACCATGAGGAAGGAAAGCCACTTCAGACCAGTCTGCCCAGAACCTGTCAATGCCTCTTGTCAGAGCCACCACCACAGCTGTGAATCTTTTGTGCACAATAACTAACCATAATAAAGGTTATAGTGAAAATATGCTCTGGAGATGGATTCAGAAGGCACAGATGGAATATGATGGCACCAAAGCATGTGCCTTCATTATTGCCAAAGCAGCGGCTCACTTGTGTTGAAGAAAACCCAGAGGTAGGCAGGTAGGTGCTGCTAAGTGTTTCTTGTTTTGCCTTTCAGTGCCTATCCTGCAGGAACACAGCTTTAATAAAATGTCACTCTAGTCCCCAGTGCAATGGCTAAGGCTTGCTCAGTGAAAACATTCAAGTGATTTTAATTTTCATGTTCATGCAAAAAAAAACAAATAAAAATCCCATCACCAGCCAATGAAAACATCAAAGATGCTGAATGTTCCACAAAGAAATGTGTCTGTGGTGTTGCCTTTCTGTTTCAGCACACTTGTACTTGTAGTTTATCAAATATGAACTCTCCTCCCCAATGAAAGGGTATTTGCCAGTGTTTAGGATTTAACCATGTGAAAAGTGAAAAGCAATTTGCTTACTTTCCTATGCTGCTTTTTCTCTCCTTGTTCTTTTATTCTGCACCCCTCCCTAATTTTTAGTCAGCTATTCACAACGTTGCCAAAAAAGTGTAGCTGTGTTCTTACACACAGAGTATAAAAATAGTTTTTCTAACAAAAGTTAACAGTGGCCATGAAACAGCAAAATAAGAAAAACAATCAATACAAATCCACAAGAATTAAGTATTGGTGCATGAAATGGGAAACGGGGCTGAATCAGAGTGCTTTATAGAGAAACCTGGGAGCTATTTCAAGAGAAGATAGGCAAGGAGTAAAATTTATCAAACGTTGCTGAGATAATTATATCAGAATAGACAGGAAATAAGATGTTTGACCAAAGGGAATGTAAGTAAATAGATCCAGCTCTTTTTTATGCTTCCCAAATCATTGTCCTTTTGGGCTTGAGTGATCCTAGTGTGTCACCATACAAATAATTTTAAGCTAATGCTGAGACAGTTGTTTCATCAATGGGTGCCTTTGGGAATTTAGGAATTTAGTTTGTGCTAAGCACTTGATGCATGGGCAAAGGGGATTCAGTCTATGGGATCAGTCCAGAGCTTCTCCAAACTGAGAAGGGAAAAAAAAGGATAAAAAAAAAAATAAAAAAAAATAAGAAACCCTGTAGTGTGTACACCATCAGGTCCTCCAAAATGCCTCTTTTGTTGCTCTCACCAAGCTGCCTGAGCTGCTATTGCAGCCATGGTGTGTCCATGAGTAATTCCCTGTCCCAATGTGCATACCCAGACATGTCCAACTCATCTCTGCTAACAAACCCAAAGACCATCTGGTCGGCAAGCAGAGAACAGGACTGTGCACAGCCAGTACTTAACAGCCTTCAGAACTGAGCCAGGGTAAACATAAACAAGCATTTCTTTCGGATGATCAGGTAAAGGTTCAGTAGGATCAATATATACAAACAGTTCCTGCCTTAAGCAGTTGGGGAGATTTTCAAGCTCTTCCTCTGGTACCTCCGGCGTTCTGGATGTGGCATTGCTGTGGGATGAGCTATCAAAGGGCTCTTCAACAGGTGGGGGTTTGTCCATCTAGTATGCTACACTTGAGCCAAAATAAAAGCCAGGAGCTCCAGGGTTTATCGGTATTAAGCAGAGATTTTCCAGCTTAGCCATTTCCATTACATATGCAGATTCAACAGCAGAGGCTCAAGAAATGTTTCCTGTGCCTCAAAGGATATTTATTCCATAAAGTGGCTGCAAGATCCTGAGGGGAGAAAACACAGTCTTGCTAAATCCACCAGCTTCAGTTGAATGATAGGTATGAGATCCTCCAAGCATAGTAAAACCTCAAATATCTGCTAGAGATGGTAGTGACACTGCAATGAATGTCCAGTGCAGTGAGGATAAGCAGAATTTGACAAAGCAAACATCCAAAGAGCAAGTTTCATTTACTGATTTGTCACTTTAGAAAGTGTTTCCTCTGCCCCATTACTGAGTTAAAGATCTTTACCAAGATCTCTTTGAATTTATTGTAGGGAAGTTTTATTGTGCATTTATACAGAGCAAACCTTTCTCTCAGAAAGCTGTACTGGGTCTGCACTCCATGACTGGAGCTTCAGTCATGTTCAGGACTTTTTGTGAAACGGGATGGACAAGGAGATCAGCTATGAGCAGTCTTGGTGAAACAAAAGCTTTTGATTTAAGGTAAGTGGCATCTGGCAGAAGCAGAAAAATGGGACACACCCTGTGAAAACCACAAGGCAACACTTGTCAGGACATACAGGGTATGTCTACATGAATGTTAAGCAATAGGTGACAGGGTTATGAGGAAATGTTTATGGGAAGCTCCTCCCATGCACTGAAGAACAGAGAGGTTTTTATCTGAGACAGGGTCAGCCAGAAACAAAGTCTGGAGGTTTGGGCAGGAGCTGGCATCTCAAAAGCAGTAAAAATAAGAGGTAGGGTTGAGGTAGGCAGCGAGGATGAGTTGTTCAGACTTGGAGTAGCACAAGCATCTGCCAGCTTGCTCTTGTCCCTGTGGTGGCTCAAAGTCACATGAAAGAAGCCTGATCTTGGCTCGCAGTAACTCATTTACTATAAATCTTTGGCATGGCATGCAAAAGAGTGTCAGTAAAAATGGAGCTGTTGCCACATGGATTTTTAGCACCGAATACAACGTCCAGCATTTCTGCAGTGCTGGTAGCAGGAAGGACTCTTGAGCCAGCACAATGCAACATGCCAGTGCCTACCAGCATTATTAGCATATCTACCTCTGACAGGATGCCTTAAGAGTTTCTCCATGGGACAGCTGCTATATTACATCACGTCAGGGCACAGGATAGAGCTATTAATGACTTCCAATGTGATACTCCGTGTCCTGACAATGCATGCTGTTAGGCTGTCCTTAATCACCAGATCATGGATACTGATATACCAACCCTAACAGCTCTAAGGATGCACGATGCCAAAGTGTGCTACCCGCTTCTGCAACAGTATACAGGAAAGCCATTAACCAAAGACTCAAAATGTTATTTCATTCAAAGGAAAATGATGAAATTTTAAGCCTGAGCCTCCACAGATCCAGTGTATGCTAAAAGAAATCTGAATTTTCATTTTCCATGTGTCCACCTATGTTACCCCCAGTAACTGGGGTTAGTGACTGAGAGTTACGACCAGCTTTACAAAACCATAGCAAAAAAGATTGCTGCTCATTTTTGTGGCAGACTGCTTGCATCACTTTAATTTAGGAAACAAATCCTTTTACAATAATCACAGACATGTAAATGAGCCAAAAAAATGGTGTTTATTTTGTTGCTTTCCAAATTTAAGTTAACCTAAATAATTTAATACAAAATTTGTAGCAAAGAGAACACAATTTGGTGGATGCATATGGGAACACATTGAACTTGTACTACAGAATTTTTACTCCTCCGAGTAAAGGATGATTCACCCTCTAACTGTTCTGTAAATGCTGATACAGCATTCACTTTGGTGGCACAAATGGCACTGTGGAAAAAATACAGACCCTTCTATGTTCCATCCATTTAACATGGAGAAAGAAGAACTTCCTCTTAGCCAAGCATCAAAACTGGGGATGTGCTTATTCTCTTATAAAATTGGGTTATAATTATTGACTGATGAAAACATATCAAGCAGGTAGACCTGACATCACTATGTTCACCAATAATTTTTAGCAAGATTAAAAATGCTCTGGAGTTTCTGGACTGTGAAGCAGAATGTGTGGGAAGCTGGCACAAAGGCATTTTGTCTGAGACATGTTTGTTTTCTATTCTTAGCTATGGCTAGCTGCAGGAGAACTGAACATGCTCCTGGCATCTGCTCCAGTGGGATGCATGGGTGCAGGAAACACATCATCACCCTGTGCTTCAGTGGACTCTAAGGAAAGATTGTGACCAAAAGGGCTTGGTCTTTGACCATTTTTTCCTCCAGTTCAGCACTCAAGAAAAATAAAACAATTATTCCTTTTTTTTTTTTTTCAATTTTTTTTCTACCCTTTTCCAAATCTCTTTGCACAGTTTCTCCTTTACTAGTCTTTAGAGTATTTAGTCCTATTTTTTTAATGACTTATTTCCTCTGTAGTAATGTATTTCCTTTGTAATTTAATAGAGCAGAATAATAAGCATTTCCATAAATTGCAGCAGAATTCATATATATTCCATCACAATTAAATAAATTAAACTTAAGTGTGAACTTAAGTATTAAACACATTAGTCATATTTCCACATGGACTAAAATGCTTTGTTGGACCAAGACTATAAAACATACTTCGGCCACAAAAAAGGCTAACATACAAGTATGAAACAATGAGAAACTTGAGCATTTACTTGTGGTCACAGCCCTATAGAAATCTTCACTGCATAAGAATAATGCTACCTTTTGGCTCAAAACACTTGGTTCTTTCAGAGCCTTGGTAAGAGTCTCTTAAGATACTTTTCCTCTCTGGTCCACACTCACACAGGCTGAAATCAGAGGTTCTACCTATCAAGTTAGGCAGGACTGAGAGTCTGTATTTTGGACACAGCCTGAAGATGAAAAAATCTTGCATGGTCTCAGGATCAGGTCCAGTGCTGGACTGACACCACCTTTCTAGTTACAGCCAGTGGCTTTTGTCCTGTTCTATGTGACTAGTAAATGAACTCAATATGTAGTTTGCAAGACTTTTATTCAGCAACCACACCAGTGCCAGCTGCATTGTCAGTAATAACAGAGCTCGTTCTTCAGAATCAAGCAAAATAGAAAATGTAATTAATTTTATTTGAAAATTCTGTCTGAGCACATTTGGCACCCACTTCATTTCACCGCCACTTCAGCAGATACACTCTGACCAACATTACATACCCTGAAGGCACAGAAGAAAGAGAATAAATATTATTGTTAGTGTTTGAATATTCAGTCTATGTAAATTAATCATATACTTCACTTGGCTTCATCATATCAGTAAAAGCAACTAGGACAGGCTTGTATTTTTTTTTCTGCACATACTTTCTTCTTGTCTTTTTTTTCTTCCAATTTTGCATAGTGTATACTGCAAGCTTTTCTTTTCGATATTACTCCTCTAGCTAGTATCTTGGAACAAAAATTCAGACATATCCAGCACAAACCCACATGAAATGGCTCATCACAACACCGCTTCAAGGTTTCATGATCATAGATGTTGGAAAGAACCTATTAATTTATCTTTTTGCATATGCCCCTGCAGCCTAGTCTTTTCTATTTATTCTGAAAACCTCAGGTAAAACGGGACCTTGCAAATGAATTAATGAAAAACAGCTTCAGTTCTATACAGGCAGTGAGTTAGTTTTTAGGAAAGGGAAAGTCTTGTGTTTTCTTCTGCAGAAACCTGATCTGCTGCATTAGAATAACCATAAACCACCAGGTTGTGCTGTTGCCCTTAAGCAATATGCAGCACCACAGAGCTACACTACTGTGCTTATCTGATGGCGGCTATTCATCTGGAAGGACCCTAAAATCCTAGAAAACCAGAAAGGAAATCCCTCAGACTCATTTTCCTTTTGACTATACAGCTCAGTATTTTTCATAGGACTTTGGCTCGCTTTGTAAACCACTGGTAGCATTTGCTGGCTGTGAAATTCAGATACAAAAACGAATAATCCATCTGCACAGGTTTGGGATGCAAACTGCAAAGCTGACCTGAGAATTGGTGTTAGTGCAGCAAACCATCCATTGATGTTCATCCCTGCAGCTTATTTTCACTATTGCACTTCCCCTCCCTGCACAGATCATTTTGTTTTTTCGAAACTAGATACTATTTCAAAAATCATGACTGTGCTGTGAAGAGAGCTTGGAGGAACTCTGGAATTAGTAGAGATTGGTGCAGATGATGGAAACCATCTCTGTTTGCTGTCAGAACCACAATACTGCTTACACTAGACTAAACCTTTGAGTCTTATGAGTGCCTCTGGCATGCTGGACTAACCCAGAATTTTTTCAGAATATCTATCAGATTACCCTTTTTGATAATATACACCTGAGCTATTTATTTTCCTTGCCAATTTCTAAAAAGAGTTGATTTTTTTCAGGTTCTCTATTACACAGTTTCTAAGTAAGGTAAATCAAGACATGCTAGGGAAGTTTGCAAAAGTCAAGTAGAAGAGCAGGTTAAACATATAATGATCCACATAAAACTTTCCAGATAACAAAAACCTGAGCCTTAAAAAGAGATGTTTTTGTATCTTATTGCCACCCAGAGGTTTTTCTTGCCTGAATTTGTCCAAACACTTTTTGTGACTTTGTAAACATTTGGCATCTGGAACATCTGGTGATAAGATCCATTGCATAAGTACATGAGCCATGAAAAACTGTTCCTTTCAGTTTGCTTTTGAACCCAACACCTGCTAGTTGTACATGGAATAGTACGAAGAAAACTTGGTTAAGATTCAAGGCTGGATTCTGATACTTTCCTTCATAAAACTAAATAATTATATAAGACCAATTTTAGGGGTTTGAGACACAAGAGACAAGACCTTCCTGCAACACAAAACTAAACTAGGACATCAAACCTTTAAACCTAGACAAAATAACTCAGAGTCATATTTGGAGATTATTTAGCTGAATTTTAACTTCCATGTCACTAAGTATTTGACTGTGTTCTTAATATTCCCAAAGCTTTTAGGATACTTCCCCAGCTAGGAAAAAAAAAAAAAGAAAAATTACTTCTCATAAGTAACAAGCGATAAGACAAGAGGAAACAGCCTCAAGCTGTGTCAGGGGAGGTTTAGGTTGGCCATTAGGAAAACCTTATTCACTGAAAGGCTTGTGAAGCCCTTGCCCAGGCTGCCCAGGGAAGTGGTTGAGTCACCATCCCTGGATGTGTTTAAAAGTCACGGAGATACAGCAGTGGTATTGGCAGAGTTAGGTTTATGGTTACACTTGATGATCTTAAAGATCTTTTCCAA
This sequence comes from Merops nubicus, assembly GCF_000691845.1. NCBI lineage: Eukaryota > Metazoa > Chordata > Aves > Coraciiformes > Meropidae > Merops > Merops nubicus. The sequence continues at coordinate 2,495 of NW_008606219.1, read as the reverse complement.
GCTAAATGATTCCATGCTTATACTAGTCCGCTTTTTGCTTGGTGCTGGAGTAGTTTTTCCATGCTTTGTGCTTTCCTCCTCCACTGATGCAACACATTGTCTTTACCTTTCCTCAAAGTACTTCAAGAAAAACAGTTTTTATCTTCGGTTAAAAAGAAGAGGGTAAAAGGCTCCTCTCTTTGAGCTAAAAGGCTCATCCTTTAATGGGAATAAACCAGATCAGAAATTGTTCTAGCACAAGAAACACAAACCAGGTTATTCAGTTCCCAGTGGGGAGTTGGTACCATCCTGTCTTGTGGATCACACTTCAGTTGCAGATGACATGCTGCGTAGTCTCCTAAAGAGTACGACAAGAATTTTAGCTACTGAAACTCACAGTAGCATTATTAGAGCCTGCTTCTGTGCATCTAGTTAGCTGACATGAGAATCTTTCCATTCAGAAAGAAGGTAATTGTATGTTGGACCTTTTCAGATTTCGTACTAAGTTATTGAGAAGTAACTACTATTATATCCAGTGTTTCAGATAGGGTGATAAGTGTTAATATGAACCCCAAGAACATTCACAAAGTCATGAAATACAGAAAAATCCTCCCCTGTTTGAAAAGGTTAAAAATCTTTCCCGACAGATCTGTTCAATGCCAGCAAAAAAAGTTGACAGAGAACAAAATCAAATCTAAAGGGTTCATTCAGTTGTATTTTAGGTGGCTTATGACACAATCCTTTACCAAAGGCTATTATGGAAATTTGAAAACTAGAGGGTAAGAGGTGAATTTTTGCTATGGATTAGAAATCATGAGATAGAGGAAACAAAGGAGAAGAAAGAAGACCTAATTCTTGACATACAGAGAGGTTAATATTGAGTGCCCAAAGACTTGCTGCTGGGGCTGATTCTTGTCACTCAAAATGGTCAGCATAATGCAAAAAGTAATAGCTTACTCAGCAAATATTCTGCACTTCTCCACTGCAATAAATACTCGATTTAGATCAGGCTCATGAGTCTGTATGCCTTGACTTGTAACAGCACCAGCAAGACTATCAGGGCACACAAAGAGGAAGCTTCACCTCCATATGGTTGCTCTTCAATAGCAATGTCCCAAGGGGAGAATCTGTGTTACTTGTGATTGCTCATAAATCAGAACAAAGGGAATTTTTCTTTCAAACCATTCAGTGAGTCTGAAGCTCTGCAAGGCAGATAAAAACAGATTTTTCTCTTGTATATTGAAAAAATGTGGAAACCATGCTGCTGCTGTGAAAAACTGCTGTCATGTCTGAATTAATGGCATGTAGCATCAAAAAGACTCTTTAAATCCCAAGTAAACTCTACTTTAAAGGTTTAAGTCATACCATGAATGTATACAGATGTTCAGGATGGAAGTGAACGGTTTACAACTCATTTTCCAGTAAATGCAGCCAACCAGAAAAAAAAAAAAAAGGGTAGAGGAAGTTTCATGCAGATGAAGATTTATGAATCTACCAATACAGACACTAATGGATGCAGAGATGGTTGTCTAACCCTCTTTCTCAAAAAAAAATCTAAACAACAACTCAGAAAACTGTGTGCTTGTTCTTCAAAAGCAGCCAAAATAGGCTAATGTGTTGCAAGCAACTGCAAGCAAAAAGATAAAGCTCTATTAAAAAGTTTGCTGTTATTTCACATGCTCTAGATTTTGAATCCATTTTCAATCATATCACAGAAAATGTGGAAAACGTTCAGAAGTAAACACAAATATCTTCTCGGCAACAAGAGCTTTGAAAAGTGTAAAAGCAGTTTTACACATGGTTCTGTTCCCTTTTTGACCAGCAAAAGTCTTTCAACTGTGCAGTGTCTCAAAAGCTGAAAAGCTGCCATGGTCATACTGATTAGAGAAATCTGACTCAATTAGCCTGTGCCCATATATCAAGGTAAAAATGCTAAGTACAATAAATACTCATGATTCAGAACATAAATGGATTAACTGTGGGTTCAGCCAAGAAGTTGTCTTTGTAGCGTATATCAGAGTTAAGCATCATGGCAGGAGGAATTGGCAGAAAACAAAGTTGAACCCTTAATTTCCATTGTCAGTTGATGATGTAATGATCTCAGAAAATCAGTTGCTTTCTGCCAAGGCATATCAATATATGTGACCATGTAATAGTTTCATTTGCATTATGAATAAAGTTGCCTACTGCAGACCACCTAAAATACTTCATTTTTCTAAAAATGTGGTTGGAAGCCTTCCCAGCTTACACAATACATTTGCCCTTTTGAGAATAATGTAGAACTGCAGTCAATAATTGTGGTTTATTTCAGCTTGTGTGTAGCACATGCAAAGTGTTTGCCTTCTATTTGCAATGAAAAATTAGCAGTCATGAAGTCTTGATGGTCCTTGTAGAGAGGAACTGGTGGAAATGAACATCTAATACCTAACTTGAAAGGAATTCAGAAACTATCCCTGATCTTTATTAGTATTGGTAAAGATATCTATAAAATTTTAAAAAATATATTAATATTTTAA
>NW_008606218.1:348-4253 GCF_000691845.1 Merops nubicus | reverse complement strand
TGTGACCAGCAGGTCAGAGGAGGTTCTCCTTCCCCTTGACTCTGTCCTAGTGAGCCCATATCTGAAGTCCTGTGTCCAGTTCCGGGCTCCCCAGTTCAAGAGAGAAAGAGAACTACTGAAGAGAGTCCAACAGAGGGCTACAAAGATGATGAGATGACTGGAGCATCTCTGCGATGAGGAAACACTCAGAGACCTGGGTCTGTTTAGCCTGGAAAAGAGAAGAGTGAGAGAGTACCTTATAAATTCTTACAAATGTCTAAAGGGGAAATGTCAAAAGGATGGTGCTAGTCTTCTTTAAGTAGTGCCCAGTGACAGGACAAGGGGCAACAGGCACAAACCAAAGCACAAGAAGTTCCACCTAAACACAAGGAGTAACTTTGTTATTGTGAGGGTGACAGAGGATTAGAACTGCCCAGAGAGGTTGTGGAGTCCCCTTCTCTGGAGTCTTTCAAAAACTGCCTGAATGTGTTCCTGTGCAACCTGCTCTAGGTGATCCTACTTTAGCCCAGGGAGTTGGACTAGATGATCTCCAGAAGTCCCTTCCAACCCCTTACCATTCAGTGATTCTGCAGTTCTGCAATTTCTTCTCCTGCTTTGATCTTTGCAACAAACTTACAATTCTGTGTCTTTCCTTCTTCTCTAGTCAAGGACTCAGAAACTTAGCACCTCTCTTTGGGGAATCTGAGTCCATGGCTCCCAATTTCTAGGGAAGGTGTGCTAGACACATATGAAAAGGTGTTCTGGATGAGCTATATCACAATCATGCCTGTTGGTATTGTCTGTTTGGAATGAATTGTTATTACATCACAATCTGGAATTGAAATATCCTATCTTTGAACTATTGTCTTAATTCTGAGTCTATGATTCTCTATCCTCTAACTTTAATGAAAGTGCTTTAGGTAATATAACAGCTGCAGCAGAAGAGGCTGATGGAGAGTCCATTCTGAATACCCAAAGTCTGGTAAGATAACTTGTGGAAATGTTAACTCCTGACCAGAGAAGTAAATGAATTTGAAATATTATTAATAGACACTATTTCATTGTTTTCAGCCAGGAAGACAAACCAACAAATAACTAGAAGAGTGAAATTAAATTTGTTTTGATTAATGTTATTTTTACTATTTTTAGGTGCAGCAAGTAGACCCCCAGAACTCTATTATTTAAACAAATTTGAAAAATAGTATTTTCTTTTCCTCTAGCTCTTTTTACATTTATATGTATTTCTTTCTTCCATTTCAGTCTCTCTCCCATGCTACCAGAATATTTCTCTTGATAATGTATTTTCCTCTTAAATACACATTTTTATTCTTTCTTAAAGGTTAAATTATAGTATTGGTCAGAGCTGTCATATGTGTAAAGATATTCATTGACTCCTTCAGTGTTTCTGAGAACTACCTAAAACAATTCTCAATGAGCTCAGAATCTGAAATGTGAAATACCACCTGCTTTTACCTATGATTCATACTCTTTTCTAATCTCGTATTTTCCATTTAAAGTAATGCAGAGAAACATAGGTGCATGATACTAATAGAATAGGATCATGAATAGACCTTTTTTCACTGTAGCACCTCATCATCATAAAAAGCCCTCTTGAACTTCATTATAATAGGAACATAAACCATTTTAGGAGCCACATAACTTACTCCTTTATATGTTGTGAAATAAATTCTGAAATTCTTCAGGTGAAGTAACATTCTAACAGAAAGGGGAAATTCAGACATTTCAGGTGATGACCACTAATACATAAGCTTTAGGAGGTAGTTAGACTTCACCTTTAGACAAAAGCTTTTCAGTACTAGAGTTTTGATTATGTCTCTAAAACCCATGAAATAAAATAAATAAATAGACTTGTCATCTACCAGTATGCACAGAATTCAATATGCCAAATACGAGACAAACTGAGTTTGACATTAGAAAAAAATTGAGCGTGACAGCTGCAGCAGTTACATCTTGTAGAAGTGTATGTGTGCTTGCAAAGACTTTACATCAGGTCCTGGCTAGGAGCTGGCATTTTCAAAGGTCATGAAGCTCCTTAGCACCGTTCAATTACTACACAAAGGGTAGCACTGACAGCTTGAACACAGTGGTTAAATTAGCTGAGCACTTGCTGACACGATCAAACTTTCAACAGGAATAGCTGGATATGTACAGTTTGATACTGTATGTCACAAAATATTACAAATATCATATCCATATTACTCCACCCCCACCTCTTTATTTTTGAAAGACAGAGAAAATATCAGAGAACCATTTAGTTTTCTTGTAGCTTGTGAAGGTACGGACACTCTCAGCCTGACAATATTTATCATCGCGTTGCACAAATGCAGATAGTGAACCAGGTACAAGGCGAAATTTTTTTTTAGCCCCTTTTGATTTCCTACTTTATTTTAGCTGTTTCCTTCTGAGTGAGTAATCTGAACCAGTAACATACTGATAAAAATGAATTGACATAACCATACTGCTCAAAACACAGAAGGAAAAACACTGTTCTACAGTTTACAAATTAGTTTACTCCATCAGTGCTTGATCACTGCAGTCTTGACTGCCTCCAGTCTTGATGTCACCAATTAGCTCACTTGCATTGGTGATCAGCAGGTCCAATATCACATCGCCTCTGGTAGGGTTGTCTATTACCTGGCTCAAGAAGTTATCCTCCATGCTTTCCAGGAGTCTCCTGGATCCCCTACAGCTTGCCATACTACTTTTCCCACAGATGTTGGGGTGGTTGAAGTCCCGCAGCAGGACAAGAGCCTGTGAGCATGAAGCCTCCTGTTGCTAGAGTAAGAAGGCTTCATCACTAGGCTTCCCTTGATCAGGCAGCCTAGAGTAGACACCAGGCTGGGCAGATTGTCCCCCTGTCACACCAAACACAGGTGTTGTCACTACTGCCACCTCTGACCACTGGAAGGCCCTGGCTCTCCCTGCAGCTGGAGACCTAGGTGGCTGTGTGTTTCTGTGGGAACTCTGTCTGTGTGGCCACACCCATTCGGGTGAGTGTAGAGAACATGGCTTTCTGCTGGGTGACGGTCATACTTAAACTCCTTCTGAGAGGGCAATGAGCACCAATTAAACTTACCTCTTAAGCTGGCAGAGCTTCAACACCCTTCCTGTGTGCGCTTATGCACCACCCTCTGTTCACAGCGCTCCTCAAGGACCTCTTTTATATGTGTGGGGGTGGTTGCCATTGCCCTAGCATTGCCCAAGCCTTGTCAGCTGCTCCTGCAAGAGCTACTGGTGCCGATTCTATCCTCTCTCATGACGTTTCCCTACCTCAGGAAAACCCCTGTGTGCTGAGATCTACCACTCTGCTTCAGGTCAGACCAGCTCTGGAGCAGCTCTGTTTGGTGACTGGAGGATAGAGAATCCTCCATATCATGCATCCTGTTTGGCTCGCAGGTCTGTCCCAGGGATGGCAGGGTTCAGCTCCAGTAGTCCATCTCTCTCTCACACTCCCTGACACTCCTTAATCTACTCACCTCCTCTTGGAGCTCTGCCACCGGTTCCTCTACCTGGGTACACCTCCCACCGGTGTGCTCACCACTGTCATCTGGTACTGGTCTAACAGCGGGGCACACCCTGCAGCCTGACGCCTGGGTGGCAGCGTATACCTACCAGAACTCTGTCTCGGAAACTGTGTCAGTTGTGGCACCTGTAGAGCTTAGAGAGGCCATGGCTTTCTGCTAGGTGGCTACCACAGTTCCCGGTTGAGCTGGCAGAGCCTCAGTGCCCTTCCTGCGTATCCTTCTGCAGAAACTGCTGCAGGACTCCCCTGCTGATACACCACACCCTGTCTGGTCACAGTGCTCCTGGTCACTCATCCGCCCTAGGGACTTCTTTTATAGGTGTGCAGGGCTTGGCCACCATTACTTCAGGCCCTGTCCACCATTACTTCAGGCCCTGTCCAG
>NW_008606218.1:0-303 GCF_000691845.1 Merops nubicus | reverse complement strand
CTGCAGGCTCGTAGCTGGTCTCTTGGCTCCCCTGAGGTTCCACCAGCTTGGGAAACCCCCCAATGCACTGTGCTGGAGCACTGCGCTTTGAATCATGACAATACCAGAGCTGCTCGCCTTGGCACTTTGGCCTTTAATATTGTTTATATGCATCTATGTTTTTGCATCATGCATTGAAGTGACATAGGGAGACCTACATGCGTCTTTTAAAGTAAACATAAGGTAAACATAACGCCATAATGCAATTGCTGCTTCTGGATATTAACGCACTTTTTCCCCCGTAGCCGGGGGGAGCTGCGGGCG
>NW_008606217.1:292-3869 GCF_000691845.1 Merops nubicus | reverse complement strand
TCCCCATCCCCATCCCCATGCCCATCCTTGCCCATCTGTGCCCCTCGATGGGACGGGTTCCCGTTCGGCTGCTCTGGATCTCCCTGGATGCTGAATCTGCACTCCCAGGGGAAGTTCACCAGGCAGGATTTCTAATTCCTCAGGCAGACGAGAGGCTTGGAGGCAGGAGCTCTAATCCACCGAGGACGCTGCCTCGTTATAGCCCAGAGTGAAATTCTTGGAGTGCTGGAGACAGATTTTCCTTGGCGGGCAGCCACGAGTGTCAATCTGGCTGCGAGGAGAGATCAGCACGGCTGTGGATTGCAGAGACTTCACAGGCAAACATAAAACCTTCTCCTTCCACTAACTTTCTTAGAATAAACCCACGAAAATGAAAAGCTAAAACATTTCCAGCTGGCCAGAAGCTGCAAAGAGAAGAGTGAACTTATCAGGCGTCCAGGCTTGGGGCTGGTTTGAAAGCTCCTGGAGGTCTTCAGTGGTGCTTGGACATTCAGTGGGATGTGGACAGAAGCACCTCAGTGTCTTTTGAAAGGAAGATGAAGAAGATTGAATGGTCTGGGTGCCTTTGATACTTGAGCAAGGTTATTTATGGAGATAAAGTTACTTTAGATTTCACACAGGTAGCACTTGAGTGTAACAACAAGGTTTTAAGGAGAAAAAGCAACTATTGCTTCCTTTTAAAAGCCTTAAATATTTTGAGCAGCACTGTCAGACCCTTCCCAGAAAAGGGCTCTCACAGGAGGATCTGAGATGCAACCTGCTCGACTTGACCCCTTCACTAGAGGTATTTATGGATTTAGAATTGCCCCAGGGAGGGAAGAAAAGTCCCTTTTCCAGTCAGTCTGCTCAGAACAGCAATTTTGATTCTGTGGCCTTGACTCTTTTTCTCTTTTAGGGATGGAATTCTCCCTGTTTCCTTCAGCCTTTGGTGCACAGAGAGAGCTCACACTTGAGGCTGCTGCACTGAACTCGGGTGCTCCCTGACAGTCCCATTTTTATAGAGCTTCTTTCCCACTCCAAGGATCTCCACACAGACACCACCCAACTCACTACATTTTTCTACCATCTTATATTCTATTGGCCTAAGAATTTTGGTCATTCCCTTGCACCTAATCATCCCCCATGGCTCTGAAAACTCTCCCTCATCTAGAATCCTTCTGTAACAGCAAGTACTGAACTGCAGAGGGAAGGGAGGGGGAAATCTCTTTAATTCCCCTAATTATTTGATGCATTTTATTGCCCAGTTGTTTTTCCTTCCTCCATAACCAAGCCAGGCTGCTCCTGCCTGTCACACGAGCAGATGGGACAGCTCCCAGGTGAGTATAAATCTACCTGAAATATCACTTGCAACATTCTAGAAAGCCTGTTTGGAATTCAGATTGGAACCACCCTTTCATCAGCTGCATTGGGGTTCCTTCCAGGGTGAAGGAAAACAGCCAGAACCACACAGAGCCCCAGCATGGTGGGGCTGGAAGGGACCTCTGGGGATCATCTCATCCCACCCCTGCTCCAGCAGCTCACCCCCAGCAGGGTGCCCAGGGTCACAGCCAGGAGGGTTTGGGATCTCTCCAGAGCAGGAGACTCCACAGCCTCTCTGGGCAGCTGCTCCAGGCTCCAACACCCTCACCCCAAAGAAGTTTCTCCTCCTGCTCAGGTGGCACCTCCTGGGTTCCAGTTGGTGCCCATTGCCCCTTGGCCTGTGGCTGGGGCCCACTGAGCAGAGTCTGGCCCCAGCCTCTTGCCCCCCGGGGCCCTTGAGCTCTTGCTCAGCACTGCTCAGATCCCCTCTGAGGCTTCTCTTCTCCAGCTCAGCAGCCCCAGGGCTCTCAGCCTGGCCTGGCACAGAGATGCTCCAGCCCCTCAGCAGCTCTGCAGCCTCTGCTGGACTCTCCCTACAAACACTTTCAGTCAGTATCTTTTCCCCTGTTCACAGCTTGAGGTCAATACCATATTAACACTTAGCAGCTCAAAAGAGAATGAACACAATGGCCTAAAAGAACAAACTCAAAACAACTTGAAGACCAAATTAAAGACCTCTTTGCCATCCATCCATTCATCCATCCATCCATCCATCCCCTGCTCCCAGGCCTTGCAGCTGGAGCTGCAATGCAACAAGAAGCACTGTGGTCATTGGAGCTGTGATGGCCTCAGATGACAAATGGAGTCTGGTGACACGTTACAAATCATGGGATTAAGTCATCCAGAGGATCAAAGGAGCTGGGAACTGTCTCATCTAACCTCAGTGACAGGAGAATGATTCTCCACTTGGAGCAATGAGATGTTGTCCATTATCTGTTCAACACCTGGCATCAACAAGCCTCCTTGTTGTCCAGGCAACATGGAAGTGTTGAAGGCCAGGTTGGATGGGGCTTGGAGCAACCTGCTCTAGTGGGAGGTGTCCCTGCCCATGGCAGGGGGTTGGAACTGGATGATCTTCAACACCCCTTCCAACCCAACCCATCCTGTGACTTTACCTTTCTTTGGTCAGAAGAGCTATTATTTTTAAACACAAGGAAGTTGGGATTACCACCCAAAACCAAGAAGAAAACTCCGTGTACAAAGAGGACCACTGGAGAGAGGAGGAGGAGGTGTCCAGGGCTGATTACCACCCAAAACCAAGAAGAAAACTCTGTGTACAAAGAGGACCACTGGAGAGAGGAGGAGGAGGTGTCCAGGGCTGATTACCACCCAAAACCAAGAAGAAAACTCTGTGTACAAAGACGGCCACTGACACGAGGAGGAGGAGGTGTCCAGGGCTCCTGTTGAGCCTTCCCCTCCCTGGAGCTCAACTCGTTTGGCCGCGTCTGAACCGTACTGAGGCGTCGGTGCCAACGCACCCACCCTGAGCAGCTGAACCCCACCGAGCATTCCTCAGGCACCTCAGTCTCCCACCAGCCACAGATTTTCCTCTTCCAAGCCCCTGCCACCCCATCTTCACGCCTGGAACAGGACCAAGCCCCCCACCTTCCCCTGCGCCCGGGAGGCTGCGAGCGCCTCGCGCTCCGCGCTCCAGAAGGTGCCAAGAAGCAAATGAAGATAAAAGCGTCGAGGCCCCGCGGTGACAACACACACCTTTCCCCTGGAGCTCTTTTTGGACCCTCCTGCCAACCCCTTTGGCAGTTCCTGCCAGGCCCCAGCCCCAAATGTGGCGTCTCCAGCTCCGCGGAGGTGTCGGGGGATGAGGGATTGCTCCCCGCACGTCACTCGGGCTGGGAGAAGTTCTCAAACCCTGATGGGTTAAAAGCAGCTCCAGCCTGAATCGGAGCCCCAGTGGTAAGGAGATCATCGATACAAGGGATTATGCAGATTGAAGAAATACCCTCAGCACCCGAAAGTTTTCAGAATGCAAACTACGTCAACCCTGAAAACAAGAGGCACTGCATCATGATGGCAGGAGGGACAAAGCCAGGGGGGTTCCACAGACAAAAAAAGATTGTTTTAATAGGAGAGAAGCATCAGTCATTGAGTCTCACTTCATTCAGACTTTCTATCCTACCCATCCATCTTCGGTGCCAAGAGATGACAGGACCACCTCACTTTTCCCCCCCCCCTCAGCCTCCCATATCCATAATGCCCA
>NW_008606217.1:0-240 GCF_000691845.1 Merops nubicus | reverse complement strand
ACCCCCGCCGAGGCCTCGGCACCTGCGAGGCTCCACTCGGCTCCAACGGGTGGGCACCGATGGGTGGAGCCTTCCCCAACCCTCTCCCCCACTTTGGGGAGGGTCTGGGGAAGAGGGGAGCGGGCAAAGGGAGGTGGGGAGGAGAGGGGGTGGGCGAGGCGAGGCCGGGCCCAGGAGCAGCACCCTTCCTTGCACGAGGAATGCAAATTCCTTCTCCCTCTGGAAAAAAAAAAAGCCTCC
>NW_008606216.1:19433-47680 GCF_000691845.1 Merops nubicus | reverse complement strand
TGCTGAATCTGCCCCTGAACAATAAAATGGTTTAAACCACCACAGGTTTAAGCCTCAGAACGTCCGTGTAGTGGCCTTGAACCGTAATACCCCTCCAAAAAGGAAGACACTCTTAATAACAAACTTTAAAGAGATTATGCTGGTACGGTGAACTTAAACAAGTCTGTGCCTTTGAGTTTGTTGTGCTTTTTGAATCTTTTGTATTATCTTGTCCTTGTTATGGCTTGCTCATGCTATAAATAAAATGTTAATCTTTTATCATGGGGAGGGGGAGATGTTGTAATAAGCAAAGCCCGCCCTAGATAGGGGCCAGCATTCGGAAGATCTCGCGATGTAACGGAAAGCTCAGACCGCCCACGAGGGGCATTGTGGGCGGGGCTTAGCATACATAAGCAATTTCAGTGACACAATAAACGCCATTTGCGGCATCCTCCACATTGGACCCACTGTCTTGATGGCCCTCAACGGCAGAGGTTGAGTTGCCACGATCCCGGGTCCAACTGTTGGCAACAACAGGGGGGCTGTCCTTTGTCTACTATAAAAGGCTGTATTACCTTGCAATAAACAGATTCGACTGTAAACCCCTATGGACTATGCATCTTTGCTCCACAGCTCGACCTGACACTGGCGCCCAAACAGGGACAACCTGGAGCAACTTGGACTTAGGATCTGCAAGGCAAGCTGAAACCAAGATGGGACTTTAAAACAACTTAGGATTTGCAAGGAGTTTTTATTTAGATGTTTAGATGTTTCCTGGGTTGGTGTGATCCACGGATCCAGGGCTTGGGTTTTACAGATCTGTGCAGGATCTTTGAACATTAAGTGATTTTGGAATTGTGTACCTCAAAGTCACCTTCACCACCAGTCTCCAGATTCAGCAAGTGTTACTAGCATATGGTATTATGTCATAGACAGCATTAGCCAGCCATGACAGGAGAACTATTTTCAGTAAGAATCAACTGAATTTGAATGTGTGATTTTTCAGTTAGTGCTTGATTCAGACCATCAACAATCTTTAGACAATCTCCTTTCTCCCGCATGGAGAGGGCTCTGGGACAAGAGCTGTAGCACTGCGAGAAGCAAAAGATTTATCACAGGAATTATATTTCTTAAGCAAGAAAGCATGACCTTTAGATCATAGTGTTTGCATGAAGCAACTGTTTCCTCCCAAAAAGATTACCGTTTTGAGAGTATTTGTCAGCAGTGAGACAAAAGGGGATTTCTGTCCACACGAGGTCTGTCCTTCTGTTTCCAATATTCTCAGGACTAACTTGTCATGATTTGGTTTTGCCTACAGTTATATATTTTTTCAGAAAAGAGCAACTAGCATAAAGATTGCTAAAATCAGAAAGGACTTCATTCATATGCCAACTGTCATTCAGGCCTGGGGGTTAAACCCCAGCACTTCAGGGTGCTCTCAATTCCACTGTCCATGTCACCAACAAAGATGTTAGATAGCACTGGTCCCAGTACTGATCCCTGAGGAACATCACTCGTCACTGGTCTCCCCTGGGTCATTGAGCCATTGACGACAACTCTTTGAGTGCAACCATCCAGCCAATTCCTTTTCCATCAAGTGGTCCACCTGTCAAATCCATGATCAAGTAAAGTTCACAGTTTTAAGCTCCCGAAGTTTTTTTTAAAAAAAACATAAGGGGGAAACCCTACATGTGCACACATTTTTCAGGAATGAAACATAACTTAGGAGTTTTCATTTAGGGATGATTTATTCTCCTGAACTCATCCCTTCATTGGCATTTCTTAAAAATACATTGTTGAATGAGTTAAGATGGTATGTCAAGCTTAAATTTGAATTTCATTATTGTTGAAACTTGAATGTTAAAATAACATCTTTTTTTTGTCTTTAATTTCCTCTTTTTTATTAAACATAAAAAATATGTGTTTGATGGAAAGTTATTCAAACATATTCTTTAACCCAAGGGCCACCCAGACACATCATAAATATGTATTGAAGCAGTTTTTTAAAATGATACTAGGTATCTAAGTAGTTGGAATGCCTCCACAGGAATATTATTTTTTTCTGTTATATCATCATGTCAATATAGATCTAGATGTATGATCATGAGATTATAGTGTAAGCTTGTGAAGTGGCCAGTCCTTCAACTCCTTTATCTCTGTCTTTTGGACAAATTGAACTGCATTCTAAATTTCACTTTTTCACCTTCAAGCCAACATTACTTACAGGAGAACAAAAACAATTTTTAACTTCCACAATTTATTCATTTCACATTAATAAATCTGAAAAATAGCAGTCTATTTGGCAATGGTAATCAAAATGGGCTTGAAAACCACTGGAATTAAAGTATGGTAATGAAAGTGCTGACAGATCCTTCACTGTAGTGATGGGAACAGTATTTCTGCTTTATCCGCACTATAATCCGCAAATAACACTTCGTTCTCCTTGTGAAGTGTGGAGAGAGATTTATTGTCATTGTTAGCGTGGACAGGCAAGTAACATAACCACTTCCCCAGATAACGGTGTGTAAGAGAAATCCAGTCTGTCATGAGACCAAGAATAATACTGTGGATCTCAGCCTCCTTCACCCAAGGATCTCACAGTGCTTTACTACCATTAAACGTTGCCTGCATATTATTCCCACCCCACAGATGGGGAAACTAAGGAGCTGGCAGGTCAAGGATACAATTCTAATATGGGAATTTTTTTTACAGGTGGTTTTCTACTGATTGAAATGGAAACTGAATTGGGTGTCGTATGGCTGGATCACAGAAAACATCCACAGAAAAGACCACCTTAACAGAAAACATTTTCTGTGGGAGCTAAGGACTTCTAGTGGCCCTGGAGGTTGTCTAAAGATTGTTGATGGTCTGAATCAAGCACTAACTGAAAAATCACACATTCAAATTCAGTTGATTCTTACTGAAAATAGTTCTCCTGTCATGGCTGGCTAATGCTGTCTATGACATAATACCATATGCTAGTAACACTTGCTGAATCTGGAGACTGGTGGTGAAGGTGACTTTGAGGTACACAATTCCAAAATCACTTAATGTTCAAAGATCCTGCACAGATCTGTAAAACCCAAGCCCTGGATCCATGGATCACACCATCCAGGAAACAACCTGTTAGATGTTCTGACAGTGATCCTACGGAGTTCACCTTCTTCTGTGCAAGGTCTTCCCCTAAGGCAGCCAGATCTTAAAGATGTAACCACTTCTGAAAGGGCAGAAAAGGGAGGTTTCTATGATGTGCATGCTGCACAGTGCCATTTAATACAATCTTTGGTCATGCAAGCACACTTGCAAGGCTCTTACAGGCCTCCTGCCTTCTTTGGCACACAGGCAAGGGGGCTTAATCCATGTGCACAGGTATTTTATTTTACCTTCACTGTTTAATGCTCAAGGCCTCCTGCCTTATCCATTGCACGCTACTTAACTCCTGTTCTGATGACAGGACTAATTTCCTCAAGAGATTTCCTCCAGTGCTTGGGACTATAACAGATGAATGCTTCACAACTATTTATTAATTTATTTTCACAGCACTCTTCTGCAGGGAGGAAGGATTTTATCCTCCATTTTATGGATGGAGTGTTACCTGACAAGACGGAGATGAAGACAAAAGTAACCACCACTGTTGGCTGCCCAAGTTTGAGCTGCCTACAAGCAAATTTTGAAATCTCTAAGACTGCTATGTGTTATAAATGCAGCTGCCAGTGACCTCATCTTAGACAGGATGGATGTTCTGCAGCTAATACCAGGCTGTGCAAAGGAGGAGGATACAAGTACAGTGAGACTAAAAAAGTCACTGTGAGTGACTTTAACATTGCTCTGGAATTTTATCATGGCAGCATTTGCAGGGCTTATTTGTGAGATGCCTTGCCTGATTCCTCAAGCCGCTGGTTTTGTTCAGTTTTAAGTGCCTCAACAAGAGAGTGGATGACTTGTAAAAATTGACCTTGTCTAATCAGTCCCAATTCTTTCCCAGAAAGAAAAAAACATACATATATTAAAAAAAAAAAAAAAACACATATGAAATTGTAAAGTAAAATTCTGAAAATAATTTATTCTGAATCTGTGTAACCACATACATTCATATTCAGAACTATTTTCTCTAATTCTCAAGAGACTGCCTCCTGCTGCTTATAACCCTATACTTCAAACCTCCAACAAAGAACCATCCACACTTTGACAAAGTTCAGTTAATTTTAACTGCCGAAGCTCTCAAGCTCATTGATATCAGTGAGGCCACAAGGATGTCTAAGATATCTATGTACAGAGCTGTGAGACAATAGGAACATACAAGCATTACTTAAGACCTATTTCTGCCTGCAGAATCTTTTACCATTTATAATGTTACATGGTCATAACCACACATTATTTTTAAAACAACTTATTCTCCAGAGCTGGCCGTTACAATCAGACAAACAATTCAAGCTACAGTTCAAAATCTGCCTCTTTTATCATTATGGTATGTTATATGGATTTTCTGTCCATATTTCATTTTCTTCCTTTAATAAGAAGCTTGGTGGATTCCTCCAGAGGATGTGAAAGTTGGAAGCAGCTGATTAGGTTGAGGAGGTCTCACAGCTTGAAGAGTATGGCAAGGCAGAAAGCAAGAGTCACAGGAGAGACCTCATAGCCTGCAGATCATGCTCAGATGGAGAGATTGCTGATTTAGGCCACAGATGTGCTGGAAAGAAAACATGCTAGGCAGCAGAGGGCAGGCTGCAGTTTGCTGCAACTCAGAAAGTTTCTGAACTGACTGCAAATAAAACTGGAAGCAAGGTCTGATTCCACACTGCAAGAACATTGCAGGAGGAGTGGGCTGGATTCCTCACTTAGAATTTACTGAAAATAAACTAGCTGTATTCTAACACAGTCTGGCTTTTGAGCTGAAAAGCCACCTGATCCATTTTGAGGAGTTAGACAAGGGCATAGATGGAGCTTGCCTCCTTTTAACTCCTTGTTCTGTGATACACACTTTACATTAATGGATAACAACATAGTGGTTACATGGGTTTGCTAAACTTTGTCTTTAGAGCGGATGTGAGGAAAACATGAAGCAAGATGAGATTATGATGGACTTGTTGTCTGTCCCGTTATGGCAAATTTTGTAAAAGCCCCCCTCAAAATATCAGTCATTACCTGCCCAATAGTCAGCTGAAAGCATTGTTTGAACTAATCTTTTTTTGGCTCAGCAATGCAAGTTGATAATTTCATTTCAGTGAGATAGAGAATAAAGCACAATCGTTCTTCTCCATTATAAAAATGTATGAACTGAATAAAAGTCCACAAGCAGCAGTGAGAATGGATGTTAAGATGCTGCTTATTCTTTGACATTTTAATTTTGATATCAACTGACACCGAATTTATCAAAGATGATATCTTGCTAGTATGAGATCTCATCATAAAACTCAGCTAATCTTGGAAAACGGGAAGACACTACCATGGCTTACATCCTTAGTGATGTGAGGACTAACAAGGCTTACATCACTTTGCAAGTAAATGGTATTTTCGGATGGAATTCATGTCACTGCTCTTTCCTTAATTTTCTAAGAAGCTGAATAGCTCATGTTTCACACACAATTGTAAAGAAAACTTCTGTCATTAAAAGACTGAAAAGAAGAAGGAAATGGGAATAAAGTAACCTACTTACAGAAATGCAGCCATGATGACCTTTTTTGTGTTTTCAGTTTAATAGAAACAAATGCCAGACTGAACACAAGCAGTACAGACACCGAACAGACAACCACTGGGAATGTGGTGACTGTTTGCTGGCACATGACCATAACTAAGAACATCTGAAAAAATACCAAGACCCAGTTCATTCTGTAAAGTATTTTCTAATGTAAGGAAGAACATCCTTTCCTTGACAGAAACAACACACTCCAGCTTGAAATTCACGTGTCTGAAATTCGCTTCAATTTGTATCTTATCATCAACAACCTGATTAAGGAATTGTTATCACACCACTTCATATCTCATAATGTAGTGCTCAGTTTTGCTTCTGTGACTCATATAAACTAAACTTTGGAGGAGAAAAACCACCTCATCATTTCATCATAAGTACTCACTTTGCATTGCAGATGCTCATCTGATGCAAACTGATCCAGAAACTAGGAAGGTTAAAATAAACATATTTCAATGTTTAAAATTGTTTATTTGGAAAGACTGCACATGCTAGTGCTTGGCAGTTTGTAAGTCCTTTTGTTAACAAAATGAGCTCCTATGGGTATTTAAAGCTTTTCTTCACAGTCAAGCTTTTGCACATCAGAGCAGTGAGCTGCTAATTAAGATATTACTTAAAATCTATTTTCCCCAGTGATTGTGTACACACACAACAAAAGTATTCCACGCTTGGACCAAGAGTAAATATTTGCAGTTTGAAGAAAACACCGGGGACTGTTCCTATTAACTTTTATAAACATGTGAAGTGACTGCAGATAATCCAAAAATATTTATTTTGATGTAAAGAGCCTATGTTGTTACAAACATCCTCAATGCAGAATTACTTGTTACTAAGTTTGTAAACACAAGATCATAAACAAATTTCTGGGGACAGTTAAACCAGGAGAATGTAGTCTGAAGTAATCAATATCATCTGCTCTAGGGTCAAGAGCAAGAGACTTCCTCAAAAGAAATTGCAAGGTAATTGGTACATACCATTTTAACAATGATCACCATTTAGCAGATGATTTTGTATACTCCACAGTGGTTTTAGTTTTAAATATTGTTCTTGAATATGCTTTTCTAAGTCCATATGTTCTCAGTGTAAACACTCCCTCCTTTCTTGAATACCATCATATACTTGACCTCACTGTGGTCTCAAAGCAATGAATTCAACAGGCTACATATGTATTTTTCTAAAGCCTTCCCCTCCATCATTTTGGAATTCTCCTATTTTGAATTTTCTTGAAAGCCTACATTATAAGACAACTACACAGATATTAATATTTTTCATTTTTACAGCATTCATAATTTTAAATAGTTATATTCAATTTTATTCAATTTCTTTGTAAAATAAGCAGATAATATTTTCTTCCTCTCTTCAAATGGAAGCTTTATGTTCCGCTTGCTATTTTTTTAGTCCATCCCTGAACACGCTGTATGGCTTATATTTTGCGGAGTAGAAAAAGTGAAATCTGGACAGGGAAATGTAAGAGTAAAAAGAAACTATCTTCATAAAGCCATTGTAATATTTTCTGTATTTTTTTTTGATCCCATTCTTTACGAATTCAAGTATTTTTATTTATTAAATTTTTGCCTTTCCAGCCTCTGGTGTACACAAAGCAGAAGTTTCTCCTAACTCTTCACAGTAAAATGATATTTTCCTGGAATGGGTACAGTTACTATAGAAATTGATAAGACATTGTACCAGATGCATACCACTTCTTCCACGTGTAGCAGATACACATTTCATATTTTAAGTTTTCTGGGTAGTTTGTTGGAAAGACTGGTCTTTCCCTGTGCACATCAGTGGGCATGTAAATTTGATCATAAATATTTGCACGCATAGGCAAATAAAATAAATAAATAAACAGAGAACTCGTGCATATCCCATGCTTATGGGAGCAATTAAAAGTTTCTCTCTTGGGCTGCAAGTGTCCATTTTGAACACTGGCTTTTTGAAATCTTGCAGAAGGATTCCTTACTAGGATTCTCAGTTAAAATCTCCTGCTTCAGGACTGAATAGGACAAGAATCCTGTTGCCTGTGGGCCAGTGAGCTGTTGAACGTTTTGCCAATTTAAAATGTCTTCTACTTGGTCATAGCCTGAGTTAGCGGCTTGCAAGTCAGAAAAAGTCCAATTTTCTTTCCTTGAAGAAATGTGAATACATCTCTTACATGCTCCAGATGGATAGAAACCTGTTCTGCTGGTCAAAGCTTGCAGGCCTGATCCTTGGACCTCTGCAACTTGACATCACTCAGCTATGGAGTTTGCCTTTTGATTTTATTTTTCAACTCAGTCCTTTAAACTTCTGCTAAGTAGTAAAGAAAAAAAAACGAACAAGCCTGCAGACTCATCAGTCTCCTTGAACTGTGTTAGGTAAAGAGAGAAAGCAGTCCCTTCTCTGTCAGTTCCCTTAGAAGCCTGGGCCATGCCAGATGGTCACAGCCAACAGGCTCTTCTCCAGCAGTCTCTTCATTCCACAGCACATCTTCCTAAAGCAGAAGGTGGCACATCTTCCTTCTCAGCTTGGGCAGGGACTCACTAACAGAAAGACATTCTCTGGGCCCAGACCTGCTGTCTAGGTTTAGCCTGTATGCAAAGCTAAACTGTAGCTGTTGCTCTATCACCCAACAGCCGCTCCCCAGCAGAGAAGAGTAATCAGGAAAGGTGATAAGACCTGTGGGTTGAAATGAAAACAGATCTAATAAAACAGCCAAACTACTACCAATAAAGTTATACTCAGCCCAGAAAGCTGTCACAGTCACAATAAACAGGAAAGCAGTCTTCAATAGGAGAACAAAGAGGAGGAAGAGGATCCAGAGCAGAAACTCATGTAGGAAGCCCTCTTCTTGGTAAACTTCCCACTTTATAATGAGAGTGACATTTATGGTCTGGGACACACCATGAGCCAACTTGAAGCAGCTGCCCTGGCTGACTCCAAACTGCTAATGACCTGCAGACCATGGCTGGCCTATGATTCTGTCCCAGTGAAATCAAGACACCTTGAAACTATTCTGCTAACATAAGAAGTATTTTGTCCTTGTGAACTATATGGAATCAGAGCGAAACATGGGGACGATGTGTGTAGGATGAGCAATGTCAAAATTCATCTCCTAACAAGGAAGAGGGATAGCAAAATCTAACTTATCTGAGCATTTCATATGCACAGAAGATCTCACTTTTGAAACTGACATCTAATTTTTACCATACAGTCACAGCATTTTTAATCAAGAGAAAGGAACCCCTAAAGGAGCTGTTTGTTTAGTTCATGCTGTTCCTAAAACTCCTCTAGGTACCAGTATATGCAGTTCACCACTTGGATTGTTGAAGTCAGAAGGGACTACAGCCTGTACTTTAACGTGGCTCTCTTTCCTCCTTTCCAGCTTCTGGAGGCACACCCAAAAGAAACCCACAAGGTGTAATTCTGCTGGGCTAGCCCTCTCTCCATGAATGCCATTTGCCAGCATCTGAGGCAAGGGGCAGAAGCAGGCATATCTAATGGAGGAAGAGAGAGGGTGATTTCTCCTCTTGTTATGAAACATTAATTTTACAAAACATTCTATTATTAATATTTAAAATATCCTCTCTTTGGAAACTCATTTGCATCTGCATGCTGCCCTCTGCTTGCTATTCCTTCATTGTAGAAATGTACTTCTCAATGTTATCTGTATGAAAAGCTTTTAGGTTTGATTTCTTTAGGTTCTATTTTTTCCTCCCCTTAACTGCTGAACAGTGCAAATAACCTATAGATCTCTGCTGAGATAAGGAGCAGTGTATTTTTTGGCCACTGTGTTCAAACAGACTTGGGCAGCTCCTACTAAACCATGTAATCAAGGTTCAGAAAATGACCTTGCCCTACCTCTCCTTTTGAGCCCCCAAGTAAGACTGTGGGTATTGAAGGTTAGTGAGGCTGCAGCTTTAATAAGTCGCATGTGAGATCATAGATGCAGCACAGATGGCTGAGGAGGATCACAAGCATCTGTCCTGTTAGAGAGAAAGATATGGAGCTAGCAGAGAAGTTCAGTAAGGATCTAGGTGAAGAGGGGGAGAGTCCCAGTTCCCACAAATGAGCCTGAAGGGCTCAATCTGCAGGCCAGCATGAAATTGCTTGTTTTCAGCTGGAACTGCAAAATCAGTGACAGTCTTTTTTACTCTTTGAAACAGGTTGAATCTGGATATTTACTTAATATTGATTTTCTTTGATTAAAAAGCTTCCTCAAGCTATCACAGACATCCTTCCCATCTTTCTGTCCTCATCTCAACTTGCACTGGCTATATACCAAAAATTAAAGTAATAATCGAAATTGATGAAGAACTAGTATTGCAAAAGTCGGGGGGGGGGCAGAAAAAACAACCTATAAACTCCTAATAATACACATTTAGCTTCCCTCTCAGTGGTGAGACTGGCTTTCACACCTGTAATATGAACCACTGTTTTGTTCTATAGTATTCATGTTAACAGATACTCTATCTTTGGGATTTTAGTAATCAAAACCATTTTTGAATACTCTAATTTATGTGATCATATTTCTTCCATAAAAGAAAAATAAACCCAAACTTGAATATGATTTAACAGTAACGTTAAAATGGTAATTTGGTTCCTGGTCTTAAAGCACAATCTCAGCTCTGTGTTCAGAGGAGATTTGCCATCAGGTTCTATGACACCACAGTTCAGACCCAAAAGAAAAAAACAAGCTTTGAAAACCTGCTTAGAGATACTTCGTTACAAAGCTCAACTAAAGAACAAAAGCATAAATATTCACATAAAAGTGATGCAACGACAATAGTAATATCAGTGTACAGATATAATTCTTTTATTTGAAACATGCAATTAAGATTTATGACTGATAAATTCTTACTCTTGCCCTATCTGCTGTTTCTAAAAGTAAAGCAAGGTTAAATGCAGCTGATAACTCTGAAAATAAAGAATCATAGAATAGTTTGGGCTGGAAGGAACATTAAAGATCAACTAGTTCCAACCCCCCAGCCATGGCAAAATCAGCATCCACTATATCAGGTTGCTCAAAGCCCCATCCAGCCTGGCTTTGAACACTTGGGGTGGGGGGAACATCCACAACTTCTCTGGGCAACCTGTTCCTGTGCCTCACCACCCTCCTAGAGAAGAGCTTCTTCCCTACATCTGATCTAAAACTACCCTCTTTCAGTTTAAAGCTGTTACCTCTTGTCCTGTCACGACCTACCCTTGTAAAACGTCCCTCTACAGCTTTTCTGTAGGCCCCCTTTAAGTACTGGAAGGCCACTATAATGTCTTCCCAGATCCTTTTCTTCTCCAGGCTGAACAACCCCAACTTGCTCAGCCTGTCTCTCAACCAATCTGTTTCAGCCAATCTCTCAACTGAATTTTAAAGTATGACAAAACCAAGACATCATATCAAAACAATTAGAAGTTTCACTGCGTGTAATTGTAAAGGATGTCCTTGTATCTGAGTTCATGATCAGTGTGACACTGTGGCATCTGTGCAATCACACAGCAGGCAATATATCCTAATGGGCTTTATAGCTAACGAAGAATGACACAAAATGCAAATCTCTTATTAATCTGGATTAAGCAGAGAAAACAAACTTGTTTTAAACCTAGTCTTATAAACAGAAGGTCTAATCCTGATCCTGCTTATATAGGGGTGTTAAACTAAATACAGTAGAAATGGTGTGTTTGTTCAGTGGTGAAGAACAAAGGGGGAGGCAGCCCATTTTGCGGGGGGGGCAGTGAGGGGGTTGCTCTTTCCAGTGAAATATGGGTCACAGGATCACACACACAATTAATAAGCCAAAATCAACACAGGCAGGGAACATTAGATTCATTTGTTTAATTATTCACTGCAGGCAAAGTCTGTTCCTATTATTTCAGAATCTGGGCAGCACTGTTGTGCACTGGATCGGTCCTCATTCAGATCTGCCTATAGACCAAACAAGGGAGTTTCTGATCCAAGTAATGGCCACATCTAAGAACACTGGATAAAGTAGTATTTAGCTTTTGTCTAGGAGTTACAAACTGTCTGCAAGGTATAATGGCTTAAACTGACACATGCCAAAAGTTCATTGAACTTTTAACAGCTATATTATGTATCAAAAAGCATTTATATATACAACATTCATGAGGAAAACAATAACAGACTGAAATCAGATTCATTCAAAGACTTGGGAATTTGGTGAGAATTTTGATTATTGTTTTTTGAGAACCTTTTTGTCATTAAAATATGCCATTTTGGCTACACAGAAGCATTTCATCTAAACATGTTAGTGTTAACTGCAGTTTAAATGGAGTATGATATCACATCTCGTAGGAAACTTTTGAAAAGATAAAGATTATTTTCTTGGTCATCAGAATTTGTGTAGCTGGAGAGAATATTTTTCTGTGACTTTGTTTCAAAGACTTGTATTCAGCCCACTATGAGCAGAAATAGATGCTCAGACTTCAAAAGCGGTCAGGAAACTGAGCAGTAAGACCTCCCTACAGGGCAGTAACTATTTAGCACAAAGAGAAATTAAGGTATTGTTTATCTTTTGACTACAAAACACTGACTGGTAAGAAATCAGCACTGAAATTTACTATTTGTTTTCTAACAGAAAGGTGAAATCAGCTAGTGTCACTCAGGTATTAACATTGGCGTCTGGCCACTGAACTGACTCAACACTTGTATGAGGGGGAGAGAGCTGGTGAAGAATGTGAGTCATCAGCTTTTCTACTGCAATGAAAAAAATCATTACCCAGATAATTTTTTTTTTTTCTGACTCAAAATAGGCACAATTAAATGTGAAGAATATATACTGTGTTCTGTAAACATATTCAGGCACTTAGTGCATGTCTGGACGTTCATGAATCCTGACCTCTCTCAGCTGGTCCATGGATTTCAGTATTTAAGTGGCTGAGCAGGAGCTTGCAGGCTCAGCACTTTTGTACATCAGGCCACCTGTTGAAGTGCCTAAATATAGTCCTCCAAGCTTAACCTCAAGCTTGACAACCTTGGCTATTACAAACTGCTATTGCATCTTCAGCAATTCTTTTCAGCAGTTCAAGGATCTCATGGGTCAGGAAATGAGCAGCAAGACAACCCCATCTCTCTCTGTGTAGAGAGAAGGGCAAAGCTGAACGCATTAGCAAAATAATGTAATGAGATCTGACAAATAGGTGAAGCGTGAGGCTTCACCGTGTTATCACTTAGTGCTAAAGCAGATGCCCAGCTGACGCTTGCTGCAAAGAGCTAATGCAAACTAACTGTACCCCCTGCTTTTAGTGGCTCTATCATGTCTGGGCTACACAAGGATAAAAAGCTAACTTGCAATACATAGCTCAAACGTGGAAACTTGTAGATGTTCTCCAGTACTGGGTGCATCTTTGTCTTTCCTTGTAAACACTGGTTTGTTTTGGGAACCTGCTGACCTAACTAGAGAACAGATTTCAACGGCTAAAATAAATCAGGTACTCTCTTAACTCTAAATATGTAACTATTATGTACAGGGGTGCTTGCATGTGATCATTTGTTTTTTAAACAAGATGACTGCAGCGGCGTAATACATAGATCTGTATATATAACCGTAGTGTTATTGAGGGGACTCACACCAGTGTAGTTATTCCACTTCTTTTTCTGAAATGACCACCTCAGTCTTGAAAAAAGCCCCACATTTACATTGATAGACCTGCACAGACATTAAATTTGCATATACATTTTTTTTTTTTTGTATATTATGTAAACACACCCCTGGGATTAGCAATTTCCACAAGATCATCAGGCAGCATCTGTCAATAGGATTAGCTCACCTTATTTTCAGAGCAAGAGAGAAAACAAAGATCTGGGTTCTCAGCAGACTTGATAAGCATAAACAAAAATACCACTTAAGTACAACCACTTCTCAATCAAAAAAACATTTTTCTGTCCTAAATACTAGAGGGAGGATGTTTTTGAGGAACATGCAACAGAATGCCAGAGAAGAACACGGTATTATAAAAGGAAAAGCCATTGCAGTTGTGGTAGTCAACGTGCTGCTCTGCTGGGGGGCCTTGGTCAGAGACCACGAGTTCTGAGGAATACTTTCAGCCAGTCTGGACTAAACAAACGCTGACAGCACAAGTAGCGAGAGCTATTTCCAATGCGATCTTTGAACCTTGTTTATGGCTAGCTGGCCTCCAACAGCAACCACCTGACAGTCAGTGAAGTCTCCCCAGCGACTGCTGAGCAGTCCAGACGCTTCGTGTCACACAGCTGGGGCAGCACAGCCTCCAGCCAGGACCCCAAACACCACCACAGCTCCAAGCACCACCTCCCATGCGCTGCGCTCACCTACAGCTCTGTGCCCCACACACATGTCCACCGTGTTACTTCTTCAGACCGGTTGCAGACCAGTCATACAATAGCTTTGGTTTTATACCCTGGAGATCTTTATAGCTGGAGCAAGTTAGTCCTTAGAGAGACTTTGCATTCAGAGGCAGATGCTGGACTGTTACACAGATAACTTCTTTGCTACCATCTTTCAAATGCTAACCATTTTCTGTGAACCTTACGCCTAAGCAGAAGAGATGAGGGTCACGCAGAGTCAGGCAGCAGGACTTTTTCTGTTGCCTGATGGATTAGAATATACCTGGAACAGAGGCTTTGGTCCTATTTTACCTCCAGTTAATTGATTACTAATTAACTTGAGTTAACCGAATTCAACGAGAAGTGCTGGTCTAGACATGTCATGAATGTTTGTTCCAGGACATTCTGTAGAAAAACCACAAGTATGAGTCCTGGAAGGAAAAATGTGTGGAATATCCAGACTAGCATTTGCAATTGTGCTATTAGGTCAAGTAAGCATTGCAATTAAATACTGTGGGGTAAAATTGCTGGCACTGACATTGGCTAATAAATTTGGTGTTCCAGATGGGCATTGCCAGAAAATTAATTCTTTCATGTGACTCTGAGCTGGTATATAGATATATGAGAATTCACTGCTCTCAGGGTATAAGGTTATAATACATATGTAAATATTATGTTTAAAATAAACTTAGTTACACAATTATTAACAGCTTTCTTGTTTGTAATATCTACATGTTACTTAGAATGCAAACAATGTATTTACATTACATCTTTGCTTAGGTATGTTAATTAACTGAAGTTTAACAGTCATAAACCACCAGGAATGCAATGAAGAAAACTAGTATTTGTTTTACTACCTTTTTCCATACTTTAAAATACTGATGTAAGCTTAGATTTTACACTCTTATGCTTTTCCCCATCTTCTAGGTCCCCTCTCTTTGTCTTCTTAAATCTTTATTCTTCATGGGTGGGAGCAAGCAGCTCCACATCTCAACCTGTTCCAATTAAACTAACATGAAAAACAACTAGAATCTAGTATTTTCTTTGACTGACATCTTTGAGAAAAAACAAAAAGTGTTATGATCAAATGATAAGCCAGTTCCTGCCCCATGCACAGCAAGTTTATGTTCTTCGTCGCAGCCTCCCACAGATCCGTTGCCAGCCAAGCGGGCTATCTCATGGAATACCATGCATTAGGTTCAGTTTGCACCTAGTGTTTTATCCCCCAGCTTTCCACAGCAAACGTCTCAGCTCCCTTGTGTTACGAACAGCAGTAGCAGATGTGTAGCCTTTGTCTTTACCACAAACATGTAAATAATGGAGTTGCATGAAGGAGGAGGAATGAGCATTATGCTGCTATCTGGGAAATGAGCCTTTCAGAAAGCTTCCTTTGAGTACAGGGTGTGAAGAATTCCAGTGGCAGCTACAGTTAAGGGCCAGAGTGCCTCCCCTCCACCACCCTGCACAGTGCCTGTAGCACGGGATCTGCTCCTGTGAGCTTCACACTCAGAGTACACAAACTGATGGGTTTGGGAGGGGAGGCTGCCAGAAAACTTGCTTTGCATCCAGGCTGATGGATGCAAACCTACAACAGACTAACTCGCATGGAGATCCCATCTATGGTACTAGCTTTCAAAACTCAGTTCTGCTTCCGTCCTATACACAGGACAAACTCTCTCATAAAACTCTTGTACTCACAACCCCACATGTAATTCAGGTTTGTAAAGAAAAGGATAACTGCATATACAAAGACAGTGAGATTCATCAGGTAGCGGTAAGAGGAAGTCTGTGCCATGAGGAAGAACAACCTGAGAGCTAAGGATAACCACAACACAGGCAAAGATCCACTAAGAAAGAACAGCCACTGAGGACAGAGAACAGAACAGCCACACACTTCACCAGTACCCCAATAAGCAATAAAAGATAAAAGAAGAAAGTCAAGTCTAAAACCAACCCAGGAAGACCAGTGGAAACTTGGAAAGGAAGGAAAAAAGGGATGAAACAGCACTATACATGTCATACCCACAGCTCAAAAAAATACAAACAGCCCACCCCTAGAGAGGTGGGTATGGTTAGGGCTATCAAAGCCTATTAGTGCCCTCAGGGGACACTTGACAATATACTCCCCTCCCATCTGGGTGTGTGCCCCTCCTTATAAAAGTGTGGGGTTGAAAAATGACTTGCTTTTAGGTGCTTTGGGAAAGAATGGAGAAGGTCTGCTTGGGCTTGAGGGTACTTGTTAACTTTAGCACTACTGACTCCTGAGGTAACAACTTCTCCTGATACAATTTAAGGTTAGAAAGTTGTTGCCTTTAATATGTTCTAGGCTGCTTCCACATAAGGTTTTGGGATGTGTGAGCTGGGCTGGTGAGATGTTAGGAAGATATTCTTTACCATGAGGGTGGCAAGATACTGGAACAGGTTTCCCAGGGTGGTGGTGGAAGCTTCATCCCTGGAATTTTTTAAGGCCAGGATAGATAGAGCTGTGAACAACCTGATCAAGTGGGAAATGTGCCTGCCCATGACAGGGGGGTTGGAACTAGATAACCTTTCAGATGCCTTCCAACCCTGACAATTATATGCTTCTGTGATACGGCTTCATCATAGAAGTGTGGAAAAACTTGATGAATTTGCAGGGACTGTGGGTTTTTGAGACAGTAGGTTAGTGGATTGGTGTGGTTGACAATGGGAAAAAGCCCCAAAGAACAATTGTCTTTTTTTGGCAGATGGTTGAATAGTCAGAGTCTGTTTTTTAGAAAGCTAAACCTGGCTGCTTTTGGGAGCAAACTTGCCTACTTGTCTATCACAGATATTTCTGGCTTTGAGCAGAGCATGAACCTGGTTGTGTTGGGCAAGCAAACTCCGGGCATGTGAGAAAGGTTTGAATTATTTTAGCGGTGCAAACTGAAACAAGGAATGGATGGAGCTTATGGCATGGGTACATGGGTGTTATTGCTGCAGGCAAAACTGTATTTTGAGGGCAGTAATTCAGCCATCTTGGAGAAAGATGGTGTGATACTCAAGGTCTTCTTAGAGGATTTCATTAACTTTCTTTGTGAATTGAACAGAAATGAGGTAGGAACTAGTCTGTCTGCCTGCTGGCTTCACAGAATTGCAGAACAGTTGAGGTTGGAAGGAACCTCTAAACTTCATTTTGTCAAATTCCCTTGTTCAAGAAGGGACACTTAGAGCTGGTTGCCTAGGCCTGTCTAGATGTCTTTTCAATAGCTCTAAGGAGGAACTTGGTTTGGGGTTGGTGTAGTGAGGAGGAGAGGTGGTCTTAGTCTTAAAGGAGACCATCCGAAATCTGGCCTTGGACTAGTCCTCCTGAATCCTTAATGATGGGGCAATTACTGCCTATCAGGACAATGGGGGCACTCTCAAGATTCTGGGCTTCCTCAGAGTAAAACTATGGTTATGAAGGCAAGCTAAATGATGCTGATGTCTCTTCTTTTTTTTCTGAAAGTCAATTGGAGTGTTATCTAATGCTGTTCTTTACAGCTGTCATGCTTAAACTGCATCTATAATCTAAGCGATTCCTCACCCACTGTTGTTTCTTGAAATGAGGAGGTTGTCTCTCTGGCATTTTGTTAGTACTGGTTTCTCACTACAGTGTAAAACTTAAGCATGTTAGTGACTTTGTTTTAATGCTATGCTTTTCATGTGGTTCATATTTTAAAGCTGGAATAAAGGCAATGTTCTCAAATCCACTTTCAGGACACAAAACCATGGATATCCTTGACTGTTACATTTGTGACAGCCATATTATATAGGCTAACCTGGTCTTTTGTTCCTAGAACTCAGTTTGAAACTGGCCTGCCAAAACCAAATTCTTCATTGAAATTAGGGAGGGTGAGTTTCTCGTTGGCATGACTGTTACTGTGTCCAGATCAGGTTACCTGCTTGTTAACCTTTTCATCATATTAAATTAGTAGCTGGGAAAGCCTTCACATCCTTTCCCTTGAACGCATTAACCACTATGTTTTGTTAATGGTGTAGCTGCTTTTCACTGACATGTGATTCTTTCAGAAAGAGAAAGGGGGCTTCATACCTTTGGGTGGAGCTTATAAGCTTCTTAATTCCTATCCAAGGTTCTAATTCAGTGTCTGAGCTTGTGACACTTGATATTTTCTGTAACTTTTTTAGACCCTGCTGTACTCTGAATAACAGGTTATCAGAATGCAGCTTTTTTCTAGGTTTTGATTTCCTCAGACTTCATTTTACGTACAGAGTGGTAAATAAGAGCATCAGATGGACTCAGCTCATTATGAATCAGCTTTTTTTTTTTTTTTTTTTTTTTGAGAATGGTAGAAAAGCAAAGTTATGGAAGCACCTTCTTTCCTAATCATGTCAATAAGCTTTTCATGCTTAGTTTCATAATGATGCCTCCATATCAGTATGGAATGGGGTCCCACTGGTCTAAGGCTTTTTCTAAATATGTATTAGAATGACTCTACTGGAGCAATTAAAATACAATAGCTAAAGTAAACATAAAATGGCAAGTAAAATATAAAGAAGCAGGTGCTCTTTCTGGAGGTTGACAATCACAGGAGGTCAGCATGAGAAAGGGGTACTGGGAAGCTGTTACATTCTCAGGCAGCTACTGTGCATTGCAGTGGTCTGCCTAGCCACAAGACTTGCCAAGTAGCCTCCTTATTTAAACTGCTAGTGCTTCTGCCCTCCAACCATATGGAGAAATAGTTTAAAAATGAGGCTATTCATATGAATATTTACGTGCTCCCAAAGCTGCAAGTGCAGCTATGGAAGCTACAGCTTTTTTAACATAGTGAAAGCAGGAGTATAACACCAAGGACAATATTTCATACATTTTACTTTAGATCAGTCAAGTGTATGGAGTAACACTGCATGTGAGAAGGCTGTAATAAATTCATCTTGTTTTAGATAAGCATTATTTGCTTTTTATGAAGTAAATACAAGCTTTATTTAGCTGTTGTGCTGGGAAGAAAGGGAACCGGCAAGACCTTACTGTGCTGAGGGTGAGAGATTTCTTTACTAGGCATAGGGTGCCACCTGCAGCACCAAGTTTGCAGCTGAAAATGAGATACAATAAAACTATAGCCATAACCAAAGTGAATGTAATTTTATTGTTTAAATAGAAGTTATTTTTTAATTATATTTTAATTTTTATAATATTTTTTAAAGTGCCTCTTTGCCTTTAAAATGTTACTGAGAAATTAATGAATAATCTAAGGTAATTGATAAAGCCAGTACATAATTAATAGAGAAAATATTTTGCAAATTTCAGGTGAGTTGTATTCAGAAACATATGTCAAAAGGCATAATGAATGTCAAATATATATATTGCAATTGCATTTATTTTAAGGAGTCTTTAAGAGTCCTTTAAGACTCCTTAAGACTTGAAAACTTATCATTTGATTACTATTAATTTAAAAAAATGTATTTGCAAATTTATCATGAGTACTAATCACAAAGATGGTTGGAAAATCCTTAATTCCGAGGTAATTAGATAGGATTTGAGCTTTTAATAGGTTTCATAGTTGTGTGTCTCACATGGACAAACTCCTATTCCTTATTTCCGCACACTTGAAATCTGAGGAAATTGCAGCCTGTTACAGATCCAGACTTTGAAACTCCCTGCAAAATATTTACAAATTAATTTTGGTAACATCAAACATTTTACACTTGAACAGAATAGTGCATGCAGCCATCAAAATAATCTGTGGATAGATGCTGAACTTTCAACAACTTGGAAGAGTAAGCAATCTGCAATGGAAAAGAAAAAAGCAGGTGGTGGCAGTAACTCTGGCACCTTTGGAGCAGTGCCTTGCAACCACCACATCTCTGGCTTTGGATGCAAAGCTGGCATGTGCCTTATGAAAGCAAGAAAGAGCACTGATGTGTGGTATATGCACATAGGGCTGTCACTGTGGCTCCCGGATGCTAAGGATTTACACAAGATGTTACAAGGAGACTACCATCCTAATCCTGAAAAACCGTGGAGGCCTTGGAAATTGCTATAAACAATTTTGATTTATTTACTACTGGCCTGAGTTAGAGGTAATGTTGTTTAAAGACCAGAGGTTATTTTATTATCAAAGTTCAAGGTTGAAGAAAGTGGCTTGTGTTTTTGGATTGAATGGAATCATAATTTTGTATGTTAATCACAACAACATTGCTGCTGCATTCAAAGGAAAAAAATCTGAAAGCAGAGTATGTTACCAATGTACTGAGAAGTACTCAATTTCAGAGACAAATAACAAGTTTTGAGAACGTTTGTAGAAGTATTTGTCATAATCCACTTTTTCTGAAATGCTTTTTCAGGATTTTTAAAGAAACTAACACTAAAAAGGAAAATATTCCTGGCCTATAGAATAAAAAAAATCTAAGCAGAGAAAAACATGGTCATTAAGATCTTTTTGGAAGTTGGGTGTTAATAAGTCAAGAGGACATGGGTGTTCTCTTGGTTAGGAATTTGCTTTTTCAATTTAAGTAGAAATACTTAACCTTTAGTGGAAAAATTTAAATGGGAGTACAATTTCTGACATATGGATTGTTCCTAAAACTGTCCTCTATTTCTTAACTTTATCCAGCATAGCCAATTTGCTCAAAATTAGCCTGTCACAGTTAATGTGGTTATCAAGATTAGAAACACGTTTTATAAGTTCTATTATTTCAAGGACAGAATGAAGAGTCTTAGGTTCTCACTGAAGTATTTGGAGGGGGATGTCATATTTCTCAAAGAAAACAGTGGGAAAATTTTCTGTAACCTCTTGTGAAAGAAGCTCCGAAATCATAAGAGTGGGGCTTCAGCTAATACAAAGTAGTGTAGCAACTTGCATTTCTGATGCCTTAAAAATGGTTTTCAATTCTAAAAATTCCCATTATGCAGTAAAGGTAGATTTGCAGTGGAAGATGGCAACACTTCTGGTTTTCCTTTCTGGTACTTCCAGTTTTAGCTTAACTCTTTCTTGTGTATATATGCTCTTGCATTATGTTGGGTAATACTCAAGGAACTAAAAACTGAAGTTAGGGAGTTTAAGATAAAATATTCAAATCTAAATAGCTCATAGAATGATACAGCTCAATCTCTTATGCTACTTCTGGAAAAGGAAGGGGAAAAACAAATGCAAGTTGGCAGAGCCTTTGTCACTGGAAAAACTGATAGGAAAATACTTGAGGAAATTGGAAGTAAGTTCTTTTTGATGGTGGATTTCCACGGGCAGATCATCCTCTTCTGACGTGTGTCTGCAGGAGAAGCAGCAGGTGCTGTTGGTACCTCTGGCAGCTCCTGCCCAGCCCAGGGTCTGGCTGCTGTGAGTTTCCTGATCCAGGTCAAAGGACAGATAAGCCAGGCGGAGCTGCTGCCTCTGTCTCTTTCTGGTGATGGTGGTCACTGTGCTGGGGTGCATGTGCCACCATAGGTGAGCCTGCATCATGAAGTCAGTAGGAACTGGGTACAGCTGGTGGCCTCCAAGGTGTCTTGTTAGAATTGGCATTTATGAAATGCCTCCTAAGCTTTTGAGGGATATTTATGAATGGTATTATATGACATAGTGTGACCTAAAAGACAAGAAATCCCTTTTACCCCTATGGCACCTTGCAGAGAAAAGCCTCAATTTGTGATAGGGACACTTGAGTTGTTTGACTACGTTATTGACTTGTATACTTTAACTCCAGTTTACTCTGAAAAGGCCATGTGTCTGAGGTAGGCTAGCAACCCAGCATGCTTTTGTTTCACTTTCAGAAGATGCATGGTTTAAGGACTGTCCAGGCAGGCTTGTGTAGCTTAAGATGCTTTGGTCCATGTATCACACATGGGGAATAATTTGCTTTTATGCCACTTGGCCTTCCCAAACCCACAACTTATTGGCAGCAATGTCCTCATCTCTTCCCTTTTATATTACCTGCGGCACAACACGTTTCCAAGCAGGTGTGAAAGGCAGGGATTGCTATTGGAGGGAAGTTTGTTGACTAGATCTTTAGGGGAAAAAAACATCCCCCTGAGAACAGCTGATTTTGGGGCTAAGTCTTAAAATAAGAAAATCTAATGTGAATGCCCTCTTGTGGAAGTTCTAGTAAGTATTAAACTAAAGTTAGTTTCCAGGGCCTTCATTTGAGTGGTGGTGCTCATATGATTCATCAGATGCAGTTACCTGAGTTCTGAGATAAAAAACTCGTTAGTCTGAGATAAAGGCAGTGGCAGGCAGCAAATATCAATCCTCTGTGCTACCTCTAGCACAGAGTATGTGCATGTGCTATTGCCAGCTTCCCATCACCCTGGTGGGTTGGAAAGAAGGTTATGGAATGAGATCCTGGGAGTGCGTGTCCCACAAAAACTAGTCCCTGCCCAGTAAATAACATGACTGTACTTAGGCTGTCAGAAGTTAATGGCTTTACTTGGGTATAAAAGTATATACCTCTATGGCTTGCTGGACTCTCACACTCAACAGGAGGGCAGCAGGGCAATTTGATCTCACGTGTTAAGAAAAGCTAGAAAAACAAAGGTAAATGGAAAGAATAATTAGGAAAAGTAGATTGCAAAGCATGGGAGGGGATTGTAGCCAGGTCCTGAACAGCCAATATAAAGAGGGACAATTAAATCACTGAAGAAAGGTTAAGAGTAAATACAATGAAAAGAGGTCTCCTCTTGGTTTTCCAGTTATTGCTAGCTACAGAGAAGTGACCATGTGCTTTTTTCAGGTAGTGTTTAGTGATGGGCATGGGCCCTGGCACAAAGGACAAGGTATTCCTAGGTCCAGTCAGCTCCCTGGTGTCTTCACAGCCCTGTGCTCCACCATCCGACAGGCTCCTCTTTGTCAGGGCTTGAAATTTAATTGTTACCCCTGGTAGATCAGCCATGTTGAAGGGCAAGAATTTGGGAATTATAGGGAGAGAAAATAAATTAGAATAAAGGAAAAACCTCTCTCCAAAAGGGGCTTGTGTTTATAGAGATCTTACAATTCAACTGTACGTTGCATTTTACTCATATCAAATGCTTTTTCCACATGATAAAGGTTGCTTAAAACCACGAAGATTCAGCCTGAGGTCTGCCACGAGAGTTTTCTTAATTGCAATATCTTTTCCCATTGAAGTCATCCAGAAAAGACACAGACATGGAGCCAGATAATTTTCCCCTGCAAATGAATATATAAAGTACAGGGTTGTGTAAGTATCCTGTTGATACTTAGTGGTTTCTTCTTTAGAGTACAGTTAAAGCCACTGACAGGCTCACAAAACCTGAAGAAAATATCCCTGAGGTCCCATATTACAATATCATTATATCCAGTTGTGCAGAAACAGCTCCCTACCAGACTTTGAAGTATTTTAATGAAGACCCAACAGCAATTTTTATTGCCCCCGTCTCCCACCCAATTTGTTTGTTCATTGTTATTTTGTTAACTTGGAGGATTTAGCAGCTTCTGGTGAATATATAGGACAGACTTGACTTGAAGTAATTATTTTTCAAATGAGTTCTCATGCTTGAATGGTCTCCTCTTGCCAAGAATTTCCTTCAGAGCTGAACTTTTTGTTACTTAAAATACATTAGAGAAACAACTTTCAAGAAGTGATTGCACCGTTCAAAACTGCTGTTGGAATAGTGTTTCTAGCAAATTTCCTGTGTAGTGAAATTATTAGTATACGATTGAAAGAATTAGTGTATAAAACAAGCTTTTTTTTCAATGGGAAGGGAAGGATAACACTTCAGGACCTTGTGGCCATCTAAGGGCCTCTAGGGAGTGAGTTGTGGTTCCCAGGGGCAAACAGGGCCTGAAAGTAGAAGGGGATACATTCTGTGCCAAAGAAAAGATGGGGCCAGATCCTATCAGGGGAGTAATCATCATCATCATCTTGGCTGTAAGCAACTAAGAGTGGGTCAGGCAAAAAAATAATTTTAAAAATCACCTTAATTCTATAAGTGTAACAGAAGTACATAGGCCTTTCCCCCTAGGTGAACCTCAAGTGACTGGTGAGCTCTGACCACAGCAAGTTGGAGAAGACCAGGGACTCACTGGGCTGCCCTGAGGAAGGGATTATTGCCTTGCTCATTGCTGCTCTCCTACCTCAGAGGTACTTGGAAGCTGTGATGAATGATAGAACATCTTAAAAAGTAAATGTGTTTTGCCTTCTTTTGCTGTTCTTGCACAATTTCTGGTGTTAAAACTAGCACCTTGATCTCTGAAGTGTGTGAAATTTTAAAAAGTAAATGGATAAGTAAGTTTTCCTCTTCTTCCCTTCAAAATGATGCATATGCTTTCAGTTCAGCTTCTTTGATACCAAAGGCTGAAATTATTCTTTCTTGTATTAAGTTTTTCTACATATAAAATGTTGCAAAGGAAAAAATGATTCTCCAAAGTTTCTACTGCTGGAGCAAGGAACATTCTTCACTGACCCTTCACTGTTTTTCACCTATTCAGTGTTAACACATAATACTTATTCTCTTCAACTTAACTTGGAACTACTCAAGTATAAATTCAGTGCACAAATGTTTGCACAGCACAAATATGCCTTTGGCAGTTCTGTCATATATTAGTGAGCACACTAGTGGCCTTTTAGTTTAGTAAAATAAGCATGTTGTTTCCTGTTATATCTCAGAGTGATGCTCAGAAGTCTACCTTTAGTTTTTATCGTGATACAGATATATAAACACATACTTGATTTTTAACACCATGACTAGTCTTCACCAATGGAGTTTTATTCCCAGGGTGGCAAAAGATACTCACCAAATGTGAAGGCATTTATATGTTCAGAACATGATCTGCTGTACTTGGAAGTGCAGTGGCAGCTGGTGCTGGCAGATTTCCTCTGCAGCAGCACAGCATTGATGAAGAAATAGCCATTTTGAGGGTATCGGACAATGTGGAGATTGTGCCTTCAGGGGAATATCTAAGAAATTTTTCTTTATTTTAGCATCTAGCTGCTAGGTGATTTGGGGGGTTTCTTATTTTGGGCTTTTGCAGGAGAAGGGTTCAGTAGGGGCAGACTTAAAGGTCTGACTTGGGAGCTAGGTGTTGGCTGTATGAGCCTGTCAACTTCTCCAACTAAATCAGTCTGTGGGAGTAGCAATGATGCAGTTCTACTGCGAGGGGCTCTGTATGGACCCATACTGTGACTTCAGGTAGTTTCTGGGCCTATCATAACGCTTCTGATATGAGCACAAAATGATTATGTACAATGAAATGATCAAAAACTTTTGAGTTTGATTATAAATGCAAACTGTTCACTGTACAAACTCAAAATTCAAAATGACAGGAGTAACTACCTAAAAAGAGGACTCTAAGCTGAGGATAATGAACTGGGAGATGAGCTTACCCTTGGCTAAATCTGCTTTGCCCATGGTAGCCATAAAGGCCAGTAGTAAAGATCTGAGACTCTGCAGGATATATCATCAGCAGAAGACGAGATCTGGGGCTAATTCAAACAGTTTTTCATTGAGGGAGAAGGTCTTGGGTTTGGCCAGACATTTGAGGGGCTGTAAAATAAGGATTAATTTTAAAAGTGAGAAAATTATAGCAGTGACAATAGGTGGCAGTGTCGCCTCAGAAAAATCCATTTCTTTTTTTTTTTTTTTTGCTTTTGCTTAGTATTTCCTATTTTGAGGGCATGGGCGGGAATAATAACCCTTTTTCACCGTGGAGAGTGTCAGGAGTCAGAAGTCAAGACTATTACTAGCTTTCATCTGAGGTTAATTTTCTTACCAGCTTTTTTTGCCATCATCTGGAGGATTTGTGTGGAGCTTTCATACTTGGAATTGACCTTGAATCCTACAGTTATGAATGCAGGCCAAAAGGTAGTTTGTTAATACTCAGTTTATATGCCGATTTGAAAGCTTAAGGGACTCAATCAGCTAGAAGGCAATTCAATTGATCAAGGCATGAGTTGAAGTGGTTTAGGATGATCAGCCTGTCAGCTCTTCTGGTGATTCCTTAACGTTTCATATTTCCTGGCTTTGCAAATAACAATCTCCTGTCCCCTGCTGCAGTGTGAGACCCTTGCAAGCAGCAGCAGTAGGAAATGTCACTAGGCAGATGAACAAAACTATGTACAAAGTTGACAAAACCTGAGAAGCAGCCAGCCTTCCAGGCTCATGGAGGTAAAGCTTTCCCTGTCCTTTTAACTAAAAAGGCTAAAGAAAAATGATGAAAGCTTTTCCGAACAGGGTTTGAGGTGTCTCAGCTCCTTATGCTATTGCAGATGTTTTCTCATGTGACCTCTGGCAACTTGCCTAATCTCTCCCTCTGCTGCTTAGTCTGTGCAATGGAGATAGCAGTTCAATTTGCCTGTCTTCAGGGTAAAGCTTGTTTCTTGCTCTGCTGTCTTCTGCCAGAGGAGTTCTGGTATTGAATCAGACTTGTTAGTTGTATAGTATGAATAAAATAAGCAGTACTTGCCTGAGAGATTCTAGGCTTCAGGGGAGCAACAGAAGTAAAGTAGCACATGATTGAAGTCATTTAATATAAAGTGCTCCAGTGGATAAGGACCAGAGATGGCCTGATCCTAAACTGGAAAGCACAAATGAGATCACTCACCTAGAATCTGGAAAGTTCTAGATAACGTTTTCTTTACCAGAAACCGTTTGAAACTTCAAACTAACAAGAAAGCACTAATTTTCAAGGAATGGGATACTTATGGGAAAATAGGGCTTTGAATCTAATAATGTTCATTTTGTGTACAAGAGAGGGGAAATTATAGCTTACTTCCCTGCTTAGGGCACTCAGATGAGTAGTAAGAATTGCAGCACAAGTCTTGCCTGCTCAGGCTGATGTACAGTGCTGTTCATGGCTGGGTAGCAAAAGCATGTAGTTGGGGTTGAAATTCCCTTTTGTTATGTCTTCTGAAGCAAAAATTTGGCCTTGTTTGCCTTCCCCTTCTGGTTCACTGCACAAGGCTATATTGGGTTAGTCTGTTTTTCCCAAAAGAAAAATAAATCTAGAAATCTAGACTGCTCCTGTGTTCCCCTCTCAGTGTCTTGAAACTGCTCAGTGTGCAAAGGGAATCAGCTCTCACTGACAGGGTTGCTTTGAAATATCAGTGTGTGGAAACTTATTTGCTATGTGGTTTGATTAATTCTGGGAAATAACTGAGCTTTTCTCTGACTGCGCTTGTTACTCTTGTGCTTACTGCTTATCTTGGAGATGCTTGGTGTGGGGAGTGGTGTACCTTGCTGGAGCAAACCAATGCTCTTATGTCACCCAGAAGTTCCACCATCTGCATCCTGCATTGTCAGTTGTGCTCTACTCTTGAGGAAAGAAATGTGTATGGATGTAAACACCTTTACAGTGGCTGAAGTCGCTCATTGGTAGGTCACTGAGGCATGAAAAGGAGACAATTCCTGTGTGTTAGGTCCCTGGCAGATAACCTAGGACAACAAACCTGTAATAGCTATGGAGAACAGTTATCTAGCAGCTTTGGAAAGCACACTTCACAATGTGGGATGCTGTTAGAAGAAGAGAATCACTTCTTAGCTTATGAATTTTGGACAGCTAATTAATTGTGTGATACTTTAGACATAGTTTAGATATAGTATGATCGTTATCCAGACTAACAAATCTTTCTCTGTGCCCGATGCTTATGGAAACTGTCTCCTACAGACAGATCTCCTGAGTATTTGCTTTTTATATCTGCCCTCCCTGAAGTCTGTAGAGATTCATTGGGTGATGACTGTCAAGAGTCCCTGAAATATGAAAGTGCTTGAATCTCACACCACTGCGTTCGATAGGAGTTAAGTACCTAAATACATGCTGTGTATCTGAATTCTCAGAGCTTTTCAGCAATTAAAATCTGAGGTGTAAATACTCAGGTTAGAATGAATATGAAAGATATCATTATTCATACAAAATAATAATATATTACATATCAACATATGCTAAAATTGGTAACTTTATTTTAATTACATAATAACTATGATTATGGTGTGGCATGAATGAATATGAAATCTATGGTTAAATGTGCATCAGGCTCCACTAAGTCAGGTAGCTGTACAAGTAAGGTGTCTTTGCCCTATTCCAAGCAGAAAAGAGGTAGCAGAAGAGGAAGCAGAATACCCATGAAAATAGGTATTCTCTGGATCTTATTTCCTCATTTGCAGCTGTTCAGTTGGTGCTGCTGCATTTTCTACCACAGAGTGGTTACTTGCAGAGAATGAACTATTTTTCTGCAGTGTTCTTGTCAAGCACTACCCACGGTAAATGGAGATGGGGAAGGCTCTCCCATATGGCTCCTTCTACTAAATGCTGTCAGCTCCTGAGATGAGTTAGATACTCAAGCTGGTTGCAGGAACCTGAATGCTACTACATATTCCTG